>NC_081415.1:345833675-346133675 GCF_030272615.1 Cryptomeria japonica
AGAGTCTCCTATGCCATATCCAGCTATCATCGAACTTAGCCATTAGACATGTACTGATATTTGCATTCAGCTGAAATAGGTTACCTTTGGTCTGCATACCATTGGCCATCTTCACCATTCTTTCCTTTGATTTTGCACACTCCATCTTTGAATTCCAGAGTGATTCCATTATCATTCAGCTAGGCAACACTCAAAAGGTTGTGTCTAAGACCTTCTACCCAATACACATTGTCAGCACTTCTTTTTCCATTCAGAGAGATGGACCCTCTGCCTTTTACCATACATGGTGCATCATTACCAAAATGAACCATACCACCATCATACTCTTCCAAAGATAGAAACTTACTCTGGCCACCAGTCATATGGTGAGAACAACCACTGTCAATAATCTACTCATTGGAATTATCAAAGCGGGAGACAAGAGCCTTCTTATCTGACACATCTTCCTTAACTACTACAAGCACAATGTCTTCACTTTCTTCATCTTCTGATTCCTCATCAGTGACACCTTCATCAACTGCTACAAAAAAATTTCTCTTGTTTCCTTGTTTGAACTTCTTGAACTTCTTTGGTTTGTCCTTATTATCACCATTAGGATAGTTTATAGCAATGTGTCCTATCCTATTGCAAGAAAAGCATTTCAAAGGGAGCTTACCTCTGTATTTACCAATTCCCTTAGGAAGTCTCTTAGCAAGAAGAGCTTCAAATTCCATTAGGATCTCCTCATCATCCATTTCTCTGCTCTATCTTCATTCACAACTAGTACTAGCTTCTTTACCCTTTCTAGATGGTGCAGTAGATGCTCTAAAGGCCGATTTAGTCTTCTGAATACTACCATCATAATTATTTATCTCATAAGTTGTCAACTTAGCAATGATGGAGTCTAGAGATACCTTTGTCTTGTCTATAGACCTCAACTCCTGAATAGCAGCAACCCTTATTGCATAGACCAGTAATAAGGATCTCAAGACTTTGCTAACAACAGTGGAATCATCTATTTTACCACCTGCACTCTTGATGTCTCCAACAACATTTTTGATTCTTATTCCATATTGTTGAATGGTCTCTCCTTCAACCATCCGCATGTCTTCAAACTTTCCCCTAAAGCTCTCTTCCTTAGCTTGTTTCACATGCTCATCATTGCCATAGATATTCTCAAGAGAATCCCATACTTCTTTGGGATTGTCTTTATCCTGAACATCAATAAACTCAATGTCAAATAGACTACTGATTAGGGCTTCCATGACTTGCCCATTCTCCTGAATCTCTCTCTTTTGATCATCGGTGAGAGTACCGGTAGGGATAACATAAGCATTCTCAACATAGCTCCAGTGTTGAGCACCCATGCTTCTGATGTATATCTTCATTTTGTCCTTGCATATTTTAAAGTTGTCTTTGTTGAACTTTGGACCTTCCCTCTTCATCATTAGAGTAGGATCTTTTCCTCGAGCAGTTAAGCTTACAACACAAAAGACCTGGAAGATGCTCTAATACCAATTGATGAATAAATGATGAATAGTTAGTACCAAACCGGTACTAAGAGGGGGGGTGAATCAGTATAGGCAAAAACACTTTCGCTAAACCAGATTGACTGCACACACTAAAATTTGACTGGCAAGCAATAACACCGGTCTAAATCAGATTACTACCAATAAAACATAGTGAGAATGTGAAAGACATAAACCGGTAACCCTTAGCTTTCCATACAATCTAATACCTCATTTCCACTTCACCCTTATGCAAAAACAAGTAATCTAACATAAAAAATATAATGACTGCTAGTTCAACATATTTTACCAATTTGACATAAAGCACTAAACCATCACATGAAAGGCATCACACATGACACACTGATTTTTCACATGGAAACCCAACTAGGAAAAACCACGGTGGGGATGAATACCCACAAGCTACTCTTTGAACTCTTTTGAAGTCCACTCTATTAGGAGCCTAGTTCAGTTAAAGACTATTACAATAGGTTCTGCTAGGAACCGATCCTGCTAGGGATCACCCAGTTAAGGGATGGCTAAATACTCGATTAAAGGTTAGAACCCTATTAAAGGTTACCTCGCAAGAGGATTTGAAGAACTCATTGAATTGAGTCACCATGTTAAAGTATTTACTCAAAATCCTGTTAAAGCTACCCGATTAAGGGATTTTCCAACTGCTGAAATGGTTAAAAGTCAACAGGTAATACACTGATCTGATAACAACACTCAATGCCAAGGCAGATCCACTTTAGCTCCTTTTCTTATGCAATCATACTCTGCAGGTATCACCACACTTCTCCAATCTGGCAAGAATCAAGTATCACTCACTGGGATACACACATAACATTTTCCAACAACTTCAAAATGAAAAACATCATCGACCTTATAGGAAATAGATAGGTCGGTAGCATAAACCCTAAAACCTAAACATTTAGGTTTTACAATCCAATCGGTTCAATCCTGACTGTTAATCACACTACATCAAATACAACAGTCTTGAACAGATCTCAAGACATTCTCCAATGTTCATTCTTTGCCGCTTCAGGAAGCTGATAACTCATCACGTGCTCTCCACCGTTTACAGAGACTTTGCACATTCCCGAGGTAGATAGGATCAATCTCCATGCAAGATCCTCAAGGAAATACTTCACACGCACAAGGCTAATGTGGCAACATTATCTGGTCTTCATTACAATGCTAACTCATCACAAGATGTCATCGATTGAATCACGCAAGCTTGGAATGCATCAACCGGAAACCCTGAAGCTGAGACTACCAACCGGTAGTCATGCCAAGTGAAACCCCGATACAAAGCTTCCATTTACTAGTTCTCATTCCAACATACCAGTTCACCTTGAACAAACATACCACTTCACTTTTTCACATATGTTGGCTTACATCATCATACTGGTTCTCACATATACCAGTTTGCTTACTATAATATACCGGTTCATACTTCAGCATATTGACATCAATGACAACATACAATATCATCATGTCATCATGCTATGCACATATGCCAACACTCTAAGCTAGTTCAAACAACATCTTATCAACCCTAAGTTAACTTAGATAACATCTTACATAGGATAGATCTTTCCTGAAACCAGACCAGATCTTAGTTACTTCACTCAATCACTACATTAAATGAACAACTAGCTACAATTTTATCTTGACTTCTGCAACACATCTAGCTCTCAGTCCCATCGGTTGTAATGCCCATTCAAACCAGAAGTTCTCACAACAAAACCGACAAAGGAAAAGAAACACCATTTTCATCAAACGACAATCCATTCTTTGTAGAAAACCTCATCCCAAATAGACCATCATCGTAACAAATACCAGTTTACGATCGACCAATCTTTGGTCAGCCCCTATCTCCCACAATGTCTGAAGAAAGGCAGGAAAAACAAGATGCTAAACACAAAACTTATGAAGACATCAGTATCCATGATACCAACAGTGATTCCTCATCAAGTGAATCTGAAGCCTCTGAACCTCCAAAAAAAGATATTCATAAATGTCAAAAGGATAAAGAATTCTGAAAAATAATGAAGGTTATCATGGCTAGAGAAAAAGAAGACTATTTCCTAGAACTAGCAATACAAGGCACTAAGCTTCCTACTAGTTATGATGGGGAGACCCTCATCACTAAAAAGGAAGAGACACCTTTGGGAATGCTAAACAAACAATTACAAGCGTTATGAACTGCAATCACAGAACTGAAAAACAAAGATAAATCACCAAAACAATATTCTCTGGACACAATATGCCCTTTCCCATTTGACAAAAATCTTTACATGTCTCCATTTCCCTCAAACATAGAAATGCCTAAGTTTGACAAATATGATGGGAATACAGATCCTCAAGATCATATCAGAGAATTTTGTGCTTTATGTATGGAGTTCATGCACAACTAAACATATCTCATGCACCTTTTCTTGAGAAGTTTAGGGAGGAAAGCTATGGAATGGTTCTCAAGTCTACCTATGGGAATAAAAACTTTTGAAGAATTAATCCAACTATTTCTATAACAATACTCCTATAACATTCGTCACCCAGTCACTATGATAGAGCTTTGCAATACCAAACAAAAAATAGGAAAACCCTTTCTCACTTTTCTCCAACGATGGAGAAAGATGTTCTCTAGATATTCACAAACAATTCCAGATTTTGAGAAAATGGATATCTTTGTTAACAATTTAATCCCTAAATTGAAATACAACATCCAGATGCAAGTACATCCTTCATTTTAAAAAATGGTAGATAATGCCCTCAGAATGGAAGATGTGCTTGTAAAAAAGGGAGATATATCACTTTGGAAAGAAACATCGCAAGGTTCTAGTTCTAAAGAAAAGAACAAATACTGGAAGTACAACAAAGATAACAACAGAAATATTGTTAATGATGGAGTGGTAGACAATGTTAAAGCAAAAACAAAATCCACAATATTTAACTTGGCTAGTGGCACACAAGCACTCAAAGCAGTTGAAACTGTAGCAGAAAATCCACCAAAAAAATCAAGAGAATGGTTTAAAGAGAAACCTTGGCTTTCAAAGCCTAAGCGTGAGTTTACTCCTCTAGATGGATCATATGAATCAGCTTTTAAAACTTTATTGGCAAATGATCTGATAACATTGCCAGACAATTCTAGACCATATGATCCAAAAATTAAACCCAAATGATGGAGAGAAAATGAATACTATGACTACCATCGGAACAAGGGACATAACACAAACAACTGCATGAAACTCTGACATGAAATTCAAGATCTCATCGATGCTGGCAAAATTTTTGTTGTAAATCACGCGACTAATATTGATCATAAGGCTTTTAAAGATCCCTTACCAACTTATGAACAAGGAGATTCCTCAAAATCCAAGGGAGGTGCTAGAGTCAATTATACCTACACTAACAGTGATAACGTGATCAACATGATTGAATCTTCCCAACCTGAATATTGCAATGTGATCATAATCAAAGATAAACAAAATCAAGCACAAACTACTAATTTTGTGACCCGTGCTCAAAAGAAGGTTACTCTCCAAGGAGCTAATTCCTCAACTTCCACTCAAACAACATCAAACCTACCAACTCCTTCAAATAGACAAACAGACACAATCACAGCCAAATCAAAATAGTTGGCTTCATCATCCTCTCCTGGTTATAGTATTGTCGAACAATTGAAAAGAACTAACGCTCAAATCTCCATTTTGGAACTACTTAAGATCTCTTACGCTCATAAAGAGATCCTGGACAAGGTTTTGCTCACCACTACTGTCCCTAAAGATTTAGATATAGATCGGTTTCAATCTATGGTGGGTCACCTGACTTCACCTCATTACCTCACTTTCTTTGAAGAAGATGATAACTCACTGAGTCACCCGCATAACCAGCCATTACACATCAAAGCTATGATCCATAAACTCCAAGTTAAATGTGTTTTGATAGATGGAGGCGCTAGGTTGAATATATGTACTTACAATCTACTGACACGGCTGGGATTTTTTGAAAATGTTATTGATCCAACAAAGAAAATAACAATCAAAGCTTATGATGAAAAAGAAAGAACCTCTAAGGGTCTAGTACTATTACCAATCATGGTAGGACCTATGGAAAGAGATGTCATCTTTCTGGTCCTTGACCTTCCTCTTTCATACAACATCTTACTGGGCAGGCCATGGATTCATGAAATAAAAGCAGTACACACTACGTATCATCAGTGCTTGAAATTTCCTTATAATGGAGTTCAAGTCAGTATTCCTACTGATACAACCTATACCTGCAATGCATTAATGCAGAGTGCTGATGCTTTTGTTCCTCATAATAGAGAAGCCTCTATATCTGAAAGTTTAGAATCTTTGTTGAAAGATTTAGAGAAGAAATTGAAAATCACAAGCATCGGCATGGATGGCCACAAGATAGAGCCTGTACTCTCACTAATGTCTCTTCATCCATCACCAAGACAGTCGGGAAAACCATCAGAGGTTATGAAGCCACAAATTTCAACTCCAAAAGTCATTTATGATGGTCTCTTTATACAGTCCTCTACTTCCCCTGCAGATGAAATAGAAGAGGATGATGCTCTCAAATGGCTTTTCAAAGAAGATAGTGCAAACAAAGAAATACGACATTGTGATATTTCCTTGACACAATATGGTCCAGGCTATAACTGATAGTTCTGATACTAATTGTTAAGTACAGATGCCAAGCTAACAAGATGAGAGGGGGGGTGAATCATATAAACTTAATCTTCCATAAAATCAACAAATTCAACCTCGGAAGCTTAAACATATATATGTAATCAAAACTGTAAAACATGCAACCTTAAGAACACATAATCATAACAACACTCATAACACTAGATTTAACGTGGAAACCCAAATAGGGAAAAACCACTGTGGGATTTCGGACCCACTAAGAAATATACTCTTCTAGAGTATGCTTGCTTAAAAGCAAATCTTGTTAAAGACTACAAACACATTGCTAGATGTGACCCAGTTAAGGGATTTCCCTTAGATCTATTAGGATCTTCACTTTGTTAGAAGTGACCTTGTCAAAGGATTTCAAACATTCATTTAGAATGTCACCTTGCTAGAGGGTTTTACAAATAAGACTGTTAAGTCCACTCAGTTAAGAGATTTTCTGTCACTTTACAAAATAATAGTAATAAAATATATCTGCAACTTCACATCAAAAAATGCTAAAGCAGATTCTTATTTGCTCAATACAATCTAGTCATAGGACTTATCGTGTCCCTTTGTTGGGCTCTATACTCTGTTAATCAAACAGGTCTTCAAGCTTCTATGCTCGGTAATCACTGTGTAGCATCCCTGTGCTTACACTTGCCTACATTCATTATTTATCAACAGTTCCTTATTTATAAACAATTTGCTAACCATTGAATCTCCTTGATCACATATCCCATGATCAATCATAGCCATCAGATCTTCAAACTTGACCAGGTTCAATGTATCCTTCGGTCTGAAAACATTTTACCTCGTCTTGGAACTTGCATACATTTCTTGGAACTTGTGCTAAGGTATTGCGGTTCAATCTGAGTTGTAGATCTTTCTGTTGATCTTCAATTGCCATGGATTTTTTAACAAACTTCATGCACGGCATACCAATCATTTAATCAATTCTAGCTCATTAGCTTCCTTCATTAAATAACGCTTTTAATCATTTAATACATTTTGTTACAACTCGGTAAATACTAAACTTCACTTGGTAGACCTTCCGCCTTCATTAACCGATAGCGATAACCTTAGGGTTTACCGACTAGGTTCCTTAGGGTTTACCAGCTAGGTTCTTTGCTTCATAACATAGTATAGTATTAACCTTACAATCAACAACATATGTAGGATATCAAAACAATCTAAACATCATGATCTCATCATTTTCTAACTCGGTAATTGTTGCCCATTGAGTAACTTATTTCTCCCCTTATTCATCACATTCTTTCTGTGTCTTTTACCGACATCTTTATACTCATCAAATCATACTTCTTAAGATATGGCAACATCATACTGAATTACAAAATCAATTTCTTGACATCAATGACAAAATAATAATATTAAGACAGTAAACATCCTTAATCAGTAATATCCATAATCATCAACAACCTTCTCAATATCCTAATTGAAATGTCAACAATCTCCCTTTGTCTATCATAATACCAACAATCTCCCCCTTTGGCATTGATGGAAAAACCAATTGATTTGACCTATTGATTCGGATTCAGATTGTTGTGAGATTCTAAAATGCTCTCTCCCCTGTCATCAGTCTTCTCCCCCATACATTAGTCTTCTCACCCTTTGACAACAATGCCAAAAGAAAAGTAATACATAATTTCTTCCTATGAGAAGTAATTCCTTTGATGTTCGGTATCAACTTAGTCTTCGATCAAAGCATTGTCTACAATTCATGTTTCCTGTATTGTTTCCTGCACACCTTTAGAAAACCTCCTAAATTGTGTAAATCAACATCAACTCCTAAAAGGTATTCTTTAGAATCATCGAATTGATGCTTTCACCAAACTCGGTCAGTGAGTAGAAGATAGGGGTAGGACCCCTAACTTGCTTCTGAGATACTCAAAAGTGTCCCTTGGTAGTGGCTTGGTGAAGATATTTGCTATTTGTTCCTTTGTGCTAATATACTCCAACACCACTTTCTTTTCTTGAACTTCTTCTCTAAGATGATGATATTTGATAAAGATGTGCTTTGTCTTAGAGTGCATAACAAGATTCTTTGAAATGTTAATGGCACTAGTATTGTCATAGAATATAGTTACTGGCTTGGTAACTTTCTCATTTGTACCTTCCAACAATTGTTTGATCCATGTTATATTGGTACAATTCAATGTTGCAGCAACATATTCATCTTCTATTGTGGACTGTGAAACACATCCTTGTTTCTTGGTAAGCCAACTCACTAGTCTTTCTCCTAAAAAGAAAGCTCCTCCACTTGTGCTTTTTCTGTCATCAATGTTGCCTTCCCAATTAGCATCAGTATAAACTTTTAAATCAAAGTCATTTCCTTTCTGATATACTAAGCCATAATCCTCAGTACCTTTCAAGTATTTGAAAATTCTCTTGATTGTTGTCATGTGTGTTTCCTTGGGATCTGCAGAAAATCTTGCAACTATACCTACTGCATGTGCTATGTCTAGCCTACAGTGAAAAACATATTGTAGCTTTCCAATCATGGATCGGTAAAGTGTCTCATCAACAGATGCAAATTCATCATTCTTTGATAATTTATAGTTGGTAGTCATAGGAGTACTTACTGGTTTTGAGTCCTCCATTCCAAATTTCTTCAATATTTTCTTTATGTACTTGGATTGAGTAATGAAAATCTCATCTTTCATTTGCAGTATCTGTAACCTATAAAATACTTTATCTCACCAATTAATGACATCTCAAATTCTTTACTCATTTCATTTCCAAATTTTTTGCATAGAGAATCATTCCCACAAAATATAATGTCATCAACAAATATGGCTGAGATCAATATTCCATTTTCATCATTCTTCATGTACATATTATTGTTTTCACTTGTCCTTATAAAACCAATCTTGATTAAATAAGAGTGCAATCTTTCATACCATGCTCTAGGTGCTTGTTTCAGACCATATAAAGCTTTGTTCAATTTACATACCTGATCTTTATTCTCTCCTTCAACAAGTCCTTCAAGTTGTTCAATAAAAACTTCTTCTTCTAATATATCATTCAGAAATGCAGATTTGACATCCATTTGATATACCTTGAAATTTTTGTAAGAAGCATATGTCAACAATGTTCTTACTCCTTCAAGTCTAGCCACAGGTGCAAAAGTCTCACCATAATCAATTCCCTCTTCTTGAGCATATCCTTTGCAAACTAGTCTTTCTTTATTTTGAATGACCTCACCTTTTTCATTCAGCTTGTTTCTGAAAATCCACTTTGTACTGATTATATTTTTGTCCTTCGGTCTTGGGACCAGTGTCCATGTGTCATTCTTCTTGATTTGATCAATCTCTTCTATCATTCAATCTCTTCTGTCATAGTTTTTATCCAATCTTCACTGTTAAATGCCTCTTTCACTATTCTCGGTTCAAATTCAGATATCAGACATGTGTTCTATCTCAGTTTGTTCCTTGTCATCACTAGATCATCTTTATCTCCTATAATTTGACTTGATGCATGATTCCTTTTGACATATTTGGCTAATACAAGCTTGGTAGGCTCTGTATGATCTTCTTCATCACTCGGTAACTAAATATCTTCTTTATTTTCTTCAGTAACTCTCTCGGTAGGACTTGTCGGTTGAACATAGAAAAATTCTTCATAATCTTCTAGTTCCTTAGAATTTCCTTCATCATTTCTTTCTGCAAATTCATCAATTTTCACATTTGCACTTTCTACTATTTTGTTAGATGATTTGATCAGACATTTAAATGCTTTACTTCTAGAAGAATAACCAAGAAATGTTCCTTCTTCACTTTTCTGATCAAACTTTCCATTTCCATCATCTTTGTGAACATAGCATCTACTTCCAAAGATTTTAAAGTAACTTACATTAGGTTTCTTGTCATACCAGATTTCATATGGTGTCATCAAAGTTCCTTTCTTCAGTTGTACTCGGTTCAGGGTGTAAACTGTTGTGCTCATTGCTTCTCTCCAAAATGTTTGTGGCACTTTCTTTTCAATCATCAGGGTTCTGGCACAATCCACAATAGATCTGTTTCTTCTCTCAGCTATCCCATTTTGTTGTGGAGTTCTCGGTGCAGAGACTTGTCTTTTTATACCATGATCATTGCAGAATAAGTTGAACTCATCAGAGGTAAACTCTCCCCCTCTATCTAATCTAAGACATTTCAATTGTCTTCCTGTTTCATTTTCAACTCTTGCCTTGTACCATTTAAACATTTGAAAAGCTTCTGATTTTTCTTTTAAAAACATAACTGACATCATCCTTGAATAATCATCCACAAATAATATGAAATATTTATCACCATAATAACTTTGAACTTTCATAGGACCACAAAGATCAGTGTGCACAAGATCTAAAATTCCCTTAGAAGTGTAGGACTTACTTGTAAAGCTTGATCTTGTCATCTTACCCATCTGGCATCCTCGGCACATAGCATTCTAGGTTTTTCCAAACTTGGTAGACCTCTTACTCGGTGCTTCTTACTTATTTTGATCAAATTATCAAAATTTACATGACAAAACCTTTTATGCCATAACCAGGTATCATCTATATTTGCATAAAGACAATTATTCCGAGTTGAGTCAAGGTGAAATGTGTTACCTTTTGTTTGAGTCCCGATAGCAGCTAACTTTCCATTCTTGTCATGAACTTTGACAGTTCCTTTCTGAAATTCTATTTGGTAACCTATGTTGTTTAGCTGTGCTACACTCAACAAATTATATTTCAAACCTTCAACCCAATAAACATCATTACATTTAGCATTGTCAAGAAGTGTTATGGATCTTTTACCTTTTACCGGACATGGTGCATCATTACCAAATCTTACATAACCTCCGTCATACTCTTATAATTTAACAAACTTGAGTTTATCACCTGTCATGTGATGTGAGCATCCACTATCTATGATCCAAGAATCATTAGTATTTATGTGAGATATTAGGGTTTTTTCTTCATACCTTTCTTCATCTGATCCATCTTTGATAGCCACATAAACTACTTCCTCTGTATCAGTTTCATCTGATTTATCATCATTTGATTCCTCATTGGCTATTAGGCATGACTTTCTATCTCTTCTTCTAAAATCTCGGTATCCTCTGTAATGATTATTTTTCTGTCTGTCATCTCGGTAATCTCTCTTTTCAGTAGAATCTTTGTCAGGACAGTTAGAAGCCATATGTCCTATTTTATCACAATTGAAACATTTTAAAGGTAGTTTTCCTTTATACTTACCTTTGCCTCTCGGTAACCTTCTGGCTAATAGTGCTTCAAACTCTTCTTGCTTTCTGATTTCCTCATACAGTTTGTGTACTTCTTCCATGTTCTTACGAAATATTTCACTTGCTCCACTGTGATTCCCTTCAGAATACTTACTCATTCTATCATTGTAATCATTAGATTCACCAAGATGAAAAGAACTGAATGCAGATTCAACTTTATTTACCGAAGACCCACTATTATCAAAGTTACTTAACTCAAATGCATGTAGCTTACCAATAGTAGCATCCAAAGAAACTGACATATTGGGTACAGACCTCAATTCATTGATTGTAGAGACTCGGTGTCATGCCCAAACTTTTGGGCAAAACACAACCGACAATTTTTTTTTTTTAGCACTTAATTACATGCATTCATTTACTTAAATAGTTGTGACAACTTAACAGTTTGTTCTAAACGAAATCTTAATTGATATTAAATACTAACATAACAAGTATGATAACTTCTATTATCAAGCGGAGCAAATAATTTTCATGAGGGTGTTATTAAGTTCTCTCGAAAGTTCCTTTCATTTCAGTTGCGCTTTTTAGTACTTATTTGGATCCATTTCTACTAAATAGACATTAATATAATTACCGGGTTTGATATCAATTATTTACTAAATGTTAACACTATTACTATTTCATTGCAAAAATATTGCCTAATTGAGTAGATACAATTAAGGTGCCAAACATCATTAAGTTAATTAAATTGTCTGATGAAAGACTCCACTTGGGATAATAAGGTACGCCTGACTTAGTCCCTTAATTTTATTATAGAGAAATTTTATTACAATATCCTCTTAAATTATTTATTTTACTATATTGAATCATTCTATTTAATTATAAAAATAAAACCATTTTGATCTCTAAAATGAATTAAAATTATTTAAATCAAGTTTATATATTACTTTTTCCAACATCAACTATTTAATATTTTGCTTCCATTAATCCCATTACCCCTTGCTTTAATTTCAACCAATTGACCTTCTAAACTATGTTTATCCAAATATGATAATAATAATGTTGTAGGATATTTCATTATATTTTCCATTAAAAATCCCCTAAAAGGTTAACTCCAAAATTAATTAGAATTTTAAGAATTTTTTTTTTTTTAAATATGCCATCTTGACTATTTAAACATTTATAAAATATAAACACCTAATAAAATAATTAACTCTTCAATTTGTCCTATACATTATATATAAACGAACATTTAACATTGATAAAAAAAAATTAAGGATGGTAAATAAACTAATTAATTCAGGACAATTTTTTTTTTTTTCACTTCCATAATTTTAAACTATATATATATATATATATATATATATGATTACATATATATTTATATATATATATATATATGATTACATATATATTTATATATATATATATATATATATATATATATATATATATATATATATATATATATATATATATATATATATATATATATATATATATATATATATATATATATATATATTTATCTAATATACACTTATATATTTAAACTGAGGTTTATCCCCCTTTTAGTTAAACATACCTAAATTTACCATGATACCCATAAACCCCAATTCTGTTTTAATCATTACAAAAAGCCTCTTTTCTTTATTTTTTATTTTTTTTATAGATTTGTTTTTAAAAAAGATTTTGTTTTGTAATAATTTTTTTTTTTTTTAATAAAATAAAGTTTTAAATAGTAATTGTTTTTTTTTTGCTTTATTTAAAAAGTGCAAATATATATTTTGATATATGAATATGTTGGTTTAAGTATATATATATATAACAAATAAGTTTATTATTAAGTAATGAATTCATTTAAACATTTAATAAATATATAGATATATTGGACAATAAATTTATTTTTGTTTATATTTGAGAAATGAATTATTTTAAATATTCAATATAGGCATGAAAAGTTGTTTATATACATATGTGTGTGTGTGTGTGTGTGTGTGTGTGTGTGTGTGGTGTCTAGGACAAAAGCTATCTATGAAAAATATAAAATCTGAAACATATTTAGCAGATTGGATAATTTCTACAGATTTGAATCATGGAATTTATTTCCATTTTATCAAAATCCTAGTTGCTAAAAGAAATAGATAGGTTATTTAAATATTGATTTACTATCGACAAAATATAGTAAAAAGCAGAATTAAGTCAGTTAGAATAGCAACTCTAGAATTTCTATTTATTTCATTCAATCTGTTTAACTATAATTTTATTCTCTGTAACTAAACAAATGACAGTATTTAATAATTCTAACAGCAACTATATAAATGACCAATTTAATAAATTTAACATCAACTAGATAAATCTAAACTAAAATAAAACTTTAGAAATGACTATAATAAATCTATTTTTATTTTATTTTCTACAATAAACAAAATGACAGATTTAAATAAAACTAAATATGACATTTCCATGTATAGATATAAATTTTAGATTTTATTTTATTTCCCAACCTACTACATGCAGGTAGATCTATTCCATTTCTTTTCTAATATCTTGATTTTAAATGCATAAAGGGAATGAATACATTTCTTTCTTTTCAAAGCATCCTATACACAACAAATATTTATTTCAAAACTAAAAACCAGAAATAATCATTTCTTTTCTGCAATATAACATAAATAAATATCACAAATCTTTAAAACATATTCCCAAGTCTTTATTGTCATTTTACAAATAGGTCTCTCATTTCAAATAGATGAGGACTTTCAAAGAATATTAATTACATTTACAACATTTTTCTGCAACAATTAACTCCAGCCATATATACATGTCCTGATATTTTCTTTTAACAACCTGCAAATAAAATAAAGAGATGACCATGGAGTGCTCACCTCCCAGCCTAGGCTAACTAGTAGCCACCCCCGAGCTCGGAGAACCAAGCTCTAGACAGGATTACACACATGCAATACAAAAGACAAGGGAAAACACCAGCTCAAACACAATCCCAACCCAGGCTACACTGCACCACACATTTGTGATGTCTTTTCAAGGGTGGTAGTGGACCAAGTACCCTAAGGAGACTGCAAGTATGGTAAAACATACAGCCACCTCATGGAAAAACAAAACATATAGTCACCTCATGGCAAACCAAATACTTCAAGTATAACAACCCCACATTCCTTATGCCCCTCAAGGCATTCATGCCTTATTTTCTCTCCTTATGACCCCCAATACATAAACAAGCCATGTAGCAAGGGTCACATAAAATCCCTTGTGATCACTCTCGTAATGAGAGCCTCTCACTCGAGGGTTGTCACTTCTACAACCCACAAGCCCATCCTCTCTCCCAAGAGTAGGAGGTCTTGTTTACTCCCAAAACACATGCATTGCATAAGCACAAAACACTAGATAAATTTCCAAGAAATACATGCACGAAAACTAGTCTTTCTCACAGGCATTTTTCTTTAAAAACAACATACAATAAGAAAACATTACAATAAAAGTAGAACCAACCTTAAACTGCCCAAAGGTATGCTAGTTTTGTTGAGGATGAGCAGCCCAATTCCACAAGACTTCTCTTTCTACCCTTAGCTTGCATTCTAAATCCCAAATCTATCTTTTTCTTTTCAAAATTCTTTTGTCTCCAAAAATGGAGAGTGGGTGATTACCCCCAAAATCTCTCTTTCTTGCTTAAGAAGACACTAGTGTGAGTTCTCTCAAGTTTCTAAAACTGAAAAGGAAAGTAGGGTAAAATGAGAAAGGGAGCTCTCATTCAAAAAGGAAGGTTAACAACTTAGTTCAAGCCTTCTAATTTCCATTTTCGCTCAACTTAGAAAAATCACTTTTTAGGGTGTCTAAATGGTCACATGGGAGTAGAAACATGCCTAAAATTACTCCTAACCCTTAGGTATACCTTATGGGTTCTAAGAAACCCTAATAAACTACCCCTAGGAGTCCATTTAACCCTTTTTAAACTCCTCTGAAGTTTATTTTCGGGTCAAACCTAAGTTGACCATCCCAAAGATTCTTTACCTAAGGCAATTATGGAATCACATTAAATTTAATTGAAAAAGCTATAGTTAAACAATTCCCTCCAAGAGACAAATTTAAAAACTCAAACATAAATCAGCACGTGTCAAGTGACACAAAGAAAATACTTTTACAAAATTGTACATGAAATCTTGTCTCTTGTTGGATTTAAGTAAGTCAAATAAATAACATTTAACACACATGCATCATTTACTATTACGAATAAAATACGACACAAACGGGGTGTTGTCTCTCCAAATAGACAAACCCTGGTTTTACGAACATACATAGGTCTAGGTTTGGTTCTCCGTAATATTTCCATGGTCACATGGATATCTTTTCCTGCACCACTCAAATATACATTAGCAATTTCCAATAACCTCGTATAATATTAAACACATGAATTAGAATACACATCAAACACTTCGCATACAATTTTCATTTGAACAATTCAATATATCTCATATCCAATTAAATCCACATAAGCGATTATCATAATTCTCATAATTTTGGTCCACACATAAAACATACATCTTAATTCTATTATCATAATAAAGTCCTGCAAATCCAATAATGACATACATCATCTCCAATTTATCCTATTCTAGAATCATATAGAGTTCTTTATCATAAAGCATATAAATGAAGCATCAACATTCATCAATGTTATCCAATCACGGAATCATATAAGTTCTGCATCTAGACATAGCTGACATACGTTAAATCAAGATTATCCAATCAATGGATCTTTTAGGATTTCAAATTCATAACACATCAAAATGTACACCACAAGGTGCAATAACTCTATAACTTGGTTCAATTACTTTTCTCACCAATCTCTCTATCTAACACAGTCCATTCTATTGAATTATAAAGCATTTATTAATAGGGTCAAACATGGTCAACTAAGTTAATCAAAGCTTGGTTTGGGGAAGGCCTTACATCCTCCTCCCCTAGAGTTCGACTTACTCCTGGAAGTCGCATGAGTAGAATTACGAAGTAGGGACTTAACATTTCCCACATTTTCTATGAGTTACTCAGAATCTTAACTTGCCTACTAGAAGGATGAAACACCAAAATCAACTTATTATTGTAATTAACTTACTATCTTCACAAGGTTAAATTCTTAGTATTTTTATTACATTTCCCTTCGATCTCAGGTAGGTGTTTGCAAAGTTCTATCTTTCAACAATTTACATTAATGCGCCATCCAAATCATATCAATAACACACATCAACTCCCAAAATCAAAGTTACACATTTCGAGTTTCTAGGAGTGCTACTTTGTTTAGAATTTGTTTAAAAGCATGTTTATCCTACTGTATTCTCGTCCAAGCATGTTACTTAAGAAAATTGACATCACACTTATCCACAACGAATCTACTTACTCTACAACAAGGCACCTCATTAGGGTGTTAATAACTATTTGCTAAACCATCCTAGGTGCATAATTTCTTCCAACTTTCTTAGGTGACAAGGCAAAATCAAATTTAGGTTCTTCAATTCCGCCCTTATATAGGGTAGTTTTCTACCACTAGGGTTTATAATGTTTTTATTTCTAGGCACCAAGGTTTAAGTTTCATAAGGTACATTATTCGCAATTCCCAAACATTAAGGTACATAACAATCCCATTCTAAGGGAGTGATGATATTATTTATACTTATTTTAGATACCATCCACGTAATCATCTCCTTACACATGCTAAATTTACCCGTCGACAATTATTACTTTTGCAAATCATTAGGTCTAGATCATGCTATTTATAAATTTTTCTCTTTCAAGTTACTCTCAATTACTCTTATTTAGGAGGATCCTCCTTCCTTTATCTTGATTTGATAAAATATATCCTTTGTTAATATTCTGTGCCTAATTTCACTCCTTGCAGTATTTTCCCTTGACACACTTTCAGTGGTTCAACGAACATGATAGATATTACACAAATCACATCACTATGGCTAGTTATATTAACCACCAAAATGACCACTTGACTCTTTACAAGATCAAAAATATAAGTTACTTCTGCCAAGTCCAATAAAAAGAGGAAAAATACCGGCAATTGAAAGATACCAAAACTGGAAACATGGCAAGTGCCATAGCTCAAAATAAAAGAAACATAAATTTAGTGGTCCTTTCATCCTAAAAAAAAATAAATAGAAAGTACTAACCCCCAGGTCACGAAATGCTATTAAAAGAAAATAAAACAAATAATGTCGAATCAAACTCAAAACAAGATGACCATTCTAGCCATGCTATAGGGAGTAACCGCAACACATCACCCAAGATCATGTGTCCTGAGTGTGTTAGGAAGTGATTATTAGACTCTTAAGGTTCTTAGATTTTTTATAATCCTTTATTGATTTATGAAATAATTTCTTATACACAAGAGATCACAATCATTTTTTATAGATCATGTTCCATTTTAACCTTCATGTGCTTACTATTACCAGCAACACTTTCCGATATAATTTGTTATCTATTTAGGGTTATTAACATCCTTAATTATATCTAACAGGTGATTGCCCTACTCTACCATTCTGTGTCCATTCTTCTTGGACTTCCATTACTTATCTTAATATGCTAAACCTTGATCCATTGTTACATGGTAGCTCAAGTATCGACACTTTCATATCTTACACACTCGGTTGATAATTCGGTACAAATTTGACACTTGTTTACTTAGAACCACATAGGGTTGTATAATGTAATCATATAATTTTACTAGGGACATCATTTTTTTTCTTAGCACCTTATGCTAGCTCCTTATATTTTCACCTCTAACATTCACTTGCCTTCATTAGGTAGGAGCTTGTTGCCAAATTACTAACACTTATGGTTAAGAGCCATTTGGGGTGAAATTATTGTCAAGTAAGGTCGATAATGGTTGACAACAATTTCTACCCACACATTTCATGACATAATTCAAACAACTCGAAGAGTGGACTTATTCTGTCTTACTTCACTTATGCAACTATGAAATCAAGGGGGTGTGCACTCGAAAAGTGACCAACACCCATCCTTTTATTTAAAATTTAGTAAAGAGGGAAGTTGTCTCATTCCATATTACTTATTTAAATATACTAACTAGCCATTTCCGACATATCACAACTTACGATTTCCTTCGATCCACAAAAAAATAAACACCTTATCGTCATAATATTTTGTTACATAATTACGGTATAACTTAAGGGTGTCCAATAACTACCAATGTCTTAAGACCCATAATTTTTTTACGTTCTCCCTTGGCTAACCACATAATTTGGCTCCTTATCTATGTTCTCATAAAATATTTTATACTACCAACTAATTCTCATTAAAGCTTTGGTATTATATTACTATTATACTATTTTTTTCCTAAGCCATTTCCATATGCACGTTGTTTCATCCATACTTAATGTTTTCACATAGTTTCACACTTGAGTGCCAAAATTTGCAAAGCTTCTTCAATTGTGCCTAGTAGATAAATGGTGTTACATATTGTCTTGTACCTAGTGGCTAACCATGATTGGGTTGCACTTTTCTTCTTAGTTTTTGAACGAAAACTAGTTATACATTTCTAGATTATGGGATCCTAATACTTTTACACTCCTTGCATTTCAATTGGGATTTTTGTATGATTACTAAATCAACTCTACTCTCTCTTCCATTACTTACTTTCTCCAAGATTATCTTCCCATAAAGGAACTAGTTGAGGTTTTACTTGCTTGTTTCCCCAATTATATAACCACAGATGAAGTTAGGTTTTATTTTAAATATGTGTTTTTACCCAAGAATTTCATGCCTCCTTTGTCCTTATTTAACTCACCTATAGTATTACTAGGGTTTTCTGACCAAGGGAATTTCCATTCATCAAATTGAGTTCTTATCTGCAAGGTTATCCAACTCTAGCTCCACTATATTGCTACAAACATTGTCTAACAAATTCTCTTAATAAGAAATCTAACATGACCACATTCTTAAGGTACCTAGTCATTAGGATAGGTCAATGCTTCTATCTGAGATTCACAAGAGTTCCTTTTAATTCTCCTTCATTTATGTCTTATATGGTGGCCTTGATCTTTTTAACCATCATAATTTCATATAGCTTAAAATTTTAATTAGATCTGTCTCGATTCGTATTTATCTTGTTTATGGTGACTTCATCTAAGGTCTAACTATCTTGCTTGACTTGCCATGTCAAGAATATATCTCGTTGGATGGCACTCCTTTAGTTACCATCAGAGGTATTTTATTGAAAGATTCATCTCCTCCTACTTGGTTTGATTAGGGCAATTATTGCATTTTAGGTTCCAATTGAATGGTAACCTCATAAGCACAAAAGTACTATCTTTTCATTTTTAAACACCGAAATACTTTGTATAAATAAATAATTGAACATTTTGCAACCCTTGGGATTTTATTATGCTATAAGCCTTATGACTAATAGGTTCAAATTTTAGGGCTTTTAGTGACCCTTGGAACCCCTTGAATTGATATTTGTTGATATGTTGATCTAAAAGAATTTTCATTTATGTTTCACTTTGTTATATCACATGTTTCCACCTAGGTGTTATACTTCAAGCCATAGTTTGGTTTCAACTAAGTTATGAATGTAGCCCATGTTCACCAGTGTATGAACCTAGGGCTCTAATACCAAAATGTCATGCCCAGACTTTTGGGCAAAACACAACCAACAAATTTTATTTTTTTAGAACTTAATTACATACATTCATTTACTTAAATAGTTGTGACAACTTAACAGTTTGTTCTAAATGAAATCTTAATTGATATTAAATACTAACATAACAATTATGATAACTTCTATTATCAAGCAGAGCAAATAATTTTCATGAGGGTGTTATTAAGTTCTCTCGAAAGTTCCTTTCATTTCAATTGCGCTTTTTAGTACTTATTTGGATCCATTTCTACTAAACAGACATTAATATAATTACCGAGTTTGATATCAATTATTTACTAAATGTTAACACTATTACTATTTCATTTAAAAAATATTGCCTAATTGAGTAGATACAATTAAGGTGCCAAACATCATTAAGTTAATTAAATTGTCTGATGAAAGACTCCACTTGGGCTAATAAGGTACGCTTGGCTTAGTCCCTTAATTTTATTATAGAGAAATTTTATTACAATATACTCTTAAATTATTTATTTTACTATATTGAATCATTCCGTTTAATTATAAAAATAAAATAATTTTGATCTCTAAAATGAATTAAAATAATTTAAATCAAGTTTATATATTACTTTTTCCAACATCAACTATTTAATATTTTGCTTCCATTAATCCCATTACCCCTTGCTTTAATTTCAACCGATTGAACTTCTAAACTATGTTTATCCAAATATGATAATAATAATGTTGTAGGATATTTCATTATATTTTCCATTAAAAATCCCCTAAAAGGTTAACCTCCAAAATTAATTAGAATTTTAAGCATTTTTTTTTTTAAATATGCCCTCTTGACTATTTAAACATTTATAAAATATAAACACCTAATAAAATAATTAACTCTTCAATATGTCCTATACATTATATATAAATGAACATTTAACATTGATAAAAAGAAATTAAGGATGGTAAATAAACTAATTAAATTCGGGACAACTTTTTTTTTTTTCACTTCCATAATTTTAAACTATACATAAATATATATACATACATATATATATATATATATATATATATATATATATATATATATATATATATATATATATATATATATATATATATATGTATATATATTTAAAACACACACACACACACATATATACACTTATATATTTAAACTGAAGTTTATACCCCTTTTAGTTAAACATACCTAAATTTACCATGATACCCATAAACCCCAATTCTGTTTTAATCATTACAAAAAGCCTCTTTTATTTTTATTTTTATTTTTATAGATTTTTTTTTTTTTTTAAATTTGTTTTGTAATAATATATTTTTTTTTTTATAAAATAAAGTTTTAAATAGTATTTTTTTTTTTTTTGCTTTATTTAAAAAGCGCAAATATATATTTTGATAGATGAATATGTTGGTTTAAGTTTATATATATATATATATATATATATATATATATATATATATATATATATATATATATATATATATATATATATATATATTTCAAACAAATAAGTTTATTATTAAGTAATGAATTCATTTAAACATTTAATATATATAGATATATTGGACAATAAATTTATTTATGTTTATATCTGAGAAATGAATTCTTTTAAATATTCAATATAGGCATGAAAAGTTGTTTATATATATATATATATATATATATATATATATATATGTGGTGTCTAGGACAAAAGCTTTCTATGAAAAATATAAAATCTGAAACATATTTAGCAGATTGGATAATTTCTATAGATTTGAATCATGGAATTTATTTCCTTTTTATCAAAATCCTAGTTGCTAAAAGAAATAGATAGGTTATTTAAATATTGATTTACTATCGACAAAATATAGTAAAAAGCATAATTAAGTCAATTAGAATAGCAACTCTAGAATTTCTATTTATTTCATTTAATCTGTTTAACTATAGATTTTGTTCTTTGTAACTAAACAAATGACAATATTTAATAATTCTAACAGCAACTATATAAATGACCAATTTAATAAATTTAACAGCAACTATATAAATGACCAATTTAATAAATTTAACAGCAACTAGATCAATCTAGACTAAAATAAAACTTTAGAAATAACTATAATAAATCTTTTTTTTTTTTTTTTTTCTACAATAAACAAAATGACAGATTTAAATAAAACTAAATATGACATTTCCATGTATAGATCTAAATTTTAGATTTTATTTTATTTCCCAGCCTACTACATGTAGGTAGATCTATTCCATTTCTTTTCTAATATCTTGATTTTAAATACATAAAGGGAATGAATACATTTCTTTCTTTTCAAAGCATCCTATACACAACAAATATTTATTTCAAAACTAAAAACCAAAAATAATCATTTCTTTTCTGCAATATAACATAAATAAATATCACATATCTTTAAAACATATTCCCAAATCTTTATTGTCATTTTACAAATATGTCTCTCATTTCAAATAGATGAGGACTTTCAAAGAATATTAATTACATTTACAACATTTTTCTGCAACAATTAACTCTAGCCATATCTACATGTCCTAATATTTTCTTCTAACAACCTGCAAATAAAACAAAGAGATGACCATGGAGTGCTCACCTCCCAGCCTAAGCTAACTAGTAGCCACCCCCGAGCTCGGAGAACCAAGCTCTAGACAGGATTACACACATGCAATACAAAATACAAGGGAAAACACCAACTCAAACACAATCTCAACCCAGGTTACACCGCACCACACATTTGTGATGTCTTTTCAAGGGTGGTAGTGGACCAAGTACCCTGAGGAGACTACAAGTATGGTAAAACACATAGCCACCTCATAGAAAAACAAAACATATAGCCACCTCATGGCAAACCAAATACTTCAAGTATAACAACCCCACAGTCCTTATGCCCCCCAAGGCATTCATGCCTTATTTTCCCTCCTTATGACCCCCAATGCATAAACAAGCCATGCAGCAAGGGTCACATAAAATCCCTTGTGATCACTCTCATAACGAGAGCCTCTCACTCGAGGGCTGTCACTTCTACCACCCACAAGCCCATCCTCTCTCCCAAGAGTAGGAGGTCTTGTTTACTCCAAAACACATACATTGCATAAACACAAAACACTAAGTAAACTTCCAAGAAATACATGCACGAAAACCAGTCTTTCTCCCAAGCATTTTTCTTTAAAAACAACATACAATAAGAAAACATTACAATAAAAGTAGAACCAACCTTAAACTGCCCAAAGGTATGCTAGTTTTGTTGAGGATGAGCAGCCCAATTCCACAAGACTTCTCTTTCTACCCTTAGCCTGCATTCTAAATCCCAAATCTATCTTTTTCTTTTCAAAATTCTTTTGTCTCCAAAAATGGAGAATAGGTGATTACCCCCAAAATCTCTCTTTCTTGCTTAAGAAGACACTAGTGTGAGTTCTCTCAAGTTTCTAAAACTAAAAAGAAAAGTAGGGTAAAATGAGAAAGGGAGCTCTCATTCAAAAAGGAAGGTTAACAACTTAGTTCAAGCCTTCTAATTTTCATTTTCGCACAACCTAGAAAAGTCACTTTTTAGGGTGTCTAAATGGTCACATGGGAGTAGAAACATGCCTAAAATTACTCCTAACCCTTAGGTATACCTTATGGGCTTTAGGAAACCCTAATAAACTACCCCTAGGAGTCCATTTAACCCTTTTTAAACCCCTCTGAAGTTTATTTTCGGGTCAAACCTAAGTTGACCATCCCAAAGATTATTTACCTAAGGCAATTATGGAATCACATTAAATTTAATTGAAAAAGCTATAGTTAAACAATTCCCTCCAAGAGACAAATTTAAAAACTCAAACATAAATCAACACATGTGTCAAGTGACACAAAGAAAATACTTTTACAAAATTGTACATGAAATCTTGTCTCTTGTTGGATTTAAGTAAGTCAAATAAATAACATTTAACACACATGCATCATTTACTATTACGAATAAAATACGACACAAACGGGGTGTTGTCTCTCCAAATAGACAAACCCTGATTTTACGAACATACATAGGTCTAGGTTTGGTTCTCCGTAATATTTCCATGGTCACATGGATATCTTTTCCAGCGCCACTCAAATAGACATTAGTAATTTCCAATAACCTCGTATAATATTAAACACATGAATTAGAATACACATCAAACACTTCGCATACAATTTTCATTTGAACAATTCAATATATCTCATATCCAATTAAATCCACATAAGCGATTATCATAATTCTCGTAATTTGGTCCACACATAAAACATACATCTTAATTCTATTATCATAATAAAGTCCTGTAAATCTAATAATGACATACATCATCTCCAATTTATCCTATTCTAGAATCATATGGAGTTCTTTATCATAAAGCATATAAATGAAGCATCAACATTCATCAATGTTATCCAATCACGGAATCATATAAGTTCTACATCCAGACATAGCTGACATACGTTAAATCAAGATTATTCAATCAATGGATCTTTTAGGATTTCAAATTCATAACACATCAAAATGTACACCACAAGGTGCAATAACTCTATAACTTGGTTCAATTACTTTTCTCACCAGTCTATTTGTCTAACATAGTCCATTCTATTGAATTATAAAGCATTTATTAATAGGGTCAAACATGGTCAACTAAGTTAATCAAAGCTTGGTTTGGGGAAGGCCTTACACTCGGATTGCATAAGTAGGTAGAAGGGTTCTCAATAACTTACTTGTGACATCCTTTTCTTCAATGGTTCCTCCTACTCCTTTGATTTGATTGACAATCTCCTTTAGTCTTGTACTATACTAGGTTATGTTCTCACCTTCATTCATCCTCATAGATTCAAGTTGTCCTCTTAGACTATCCACTTTATCTCTTTGAACATGTTCATCACCACCATACACAGATATGAGTTTGTCCCACATTGCCTTGGTATCATTGCAGCCTTCTAGATCATTAAACTCTGAGTCGGTCAATGCAGATGTTATTTCAATCATTGCTTGAATATGTTCTTGCTTTGCCTTTATCTCTTCCATTGTGAATGGATAGGTGCTAGGTGTAATGAAATCATTCTCCAGATAATATACAGCATATTCTCCAACTCCTGATAGGTGCAGCTTCATCCTTTTCTTGCATGTAGTGAAGCTTGACTTGTTCAGCTTCAGTGCATCCCTCTTATACATCTTTGGATCTTTTCCTCGAGTACCTTTAAAAATTTTCTTTCGAAGTCCAAAGCTTTGATACCAATTGATAGTTCTGATACTAATTGTTAAGTATAGATGCCAAGCTAACAAGATGAGAGGGAGGGGGGGGTGAATCATATAAACTTAATCTTCCATAAAATCAACAGATTCAACCTCGGTAGCTTAAACAGATATATGTAATCAAAACTGTAAAACATGCAACCTTAAGAACACATAATCATAACAACACTCATAACACTAGATTTAACGTGGAAACCCGAATAGGGAAAAACCACTGTGGGATTTCGGACCCACTGAGAAATATACTCTTCTAGAGTATGCTCGGTTAAAAGTAAATATTGTTAAAGATTACAGACACATTGCTAGATGTGACCCAGTTAAGGGATTTCCCTTAGATCTGTTAGGATCTTCACTTTGTTAGAAGTGACCTTGTCAAAAGATTTCAAACATTCATTTAGAATGTCACCTTGCTAGAGGGTTTTACAAATAAGACTGTTAAGTCCACTCGGTTAAGAGATTTTCTGTCACTTGACAAAATAACAGTAATAAAATATATCTGCAACTTCACATCAAAAAATGCTAAAGCGGATTCTTATTTTCTCAATACAATCTAGTCATAGGACTTATCTTGTCCCTCTACTAGGCTCTATACTATGTTAATCAAACAGGTCTTCAAACTTCTATGCTCGGTAATCACTGTGTAGCATCCATGTGCTTACACTTGCCCGCATTCATTGTTTATCAATAGTTCCTTATTTATAAACAATTTGCTAACCACTGAATCTCCTTGATCACATATCCCATGATCAATCATAGCCATCAGATCTTCAAACTTGACTAGGTTCAATGTATCCTTCGATCTGAAAATGTTTTACCTCATCTTGGAACTTGCATACATTTCTTGGAACTTCTGCTAAGGTATTGCGGTTCAATCTGAGTTGTAGATCTTTCTGTCGATCTTCCATTGCCATGGATTCTTTAACAAACTTCATGCACGACATACTAATCATTTAATTAATTCCATCTCATTAGCTTCCTTCATTAAATAACGCTTTTAATCATTTAATGCATTCTGTTACAGCTCGGTTGCAACTCAGTAAATACTAAACTTCACTCGGTAGACCTTCCGCCTTCATTAACCGATGGCGATAACCTTAGGGTTTACCGACTAGGTTCCTTAGGGTTTACCAACTAGGTTCTTTGCTCGGTAACATAGTATAGTGTTAACCTTACAATCAACAACATATGTAGGATATCAAAACAATCTAAACATCATGATCTCATCATTGTCTAACTCGGTAATCATTGCCCATTGAATAACTTATTTCTCCCCTTATTCATCACATTCTTTCTGTGTCTTTTACCGACATCTTTATACTCATCAAATCATACTTCTTAAGATATGGCAACATCATAATGAATTAGAAAATCAATTTCTTGACATCAATGACAAAATAATAATATTAAGACAGTAAACATCCTTAATCAGTTATATCCATAATCATCAACAACCTTCTCAATATCCTAATTGAAATGCCAACAATCTCCCTTTGTCTGTCATAATACCAACAATAAGATGCTTCAACGCATGGGATATTGAGGTACCGGTCCCCTAGGCAATCATCAAGATGGTATTTTTAAACCTATTCAGTTACAAACTAAGTCTGCAAACAATAAAGCTGGACTGGGATACGATCCAAGAAAGTCATCAGATCAGAATCGTACTCCTCACCATCAACCTAAGTGGAGAAAAAAGGTACTACCTTCAACATCATAGGAAATTAATACTCAACAAACTCAGGACAAGTGTGACGATGAACAAGAAGAATTGCCAACCCAGAGAGAGGAAGCAGATGGTAATCAAGTTTTGATCGTATCAGCTATAACACTACATGAAGTAGAAGTCCTAGAGGATATAAGAGAAGAAGTATACAGAATCAGAGAATTATTTGCACCACTAAAAATTTTGGTCACATATATTGGTAGACAACAAGTAGAGGATTTAGAAACTGATTCAAATGAGTATGAATGGGGTCTATACCATCTCTCAGATACATCTACTACATAAACCCCTGAAGAATCTAGTGATATCGAAGATGACGCACAAGAGATGATACGCTTAAAAATGCAAAAGGAAATAGAAGAAATCAGACTAACAAGACAAGAAGACTATGAACAATAGCTGGAGGAAGAAAGGACACAAGAAATTTCTTCACCTACTAACTCTCCCTCTAATGAGATAGGACAAATCAGGTATGGAACTACAAAAAAATAATTAGAAGCTACAGAAGTAGGACCAGTTATCAGTCCAGAGGAAGTTGAATGGAACAGACGATAGGGATTAACAGAACCATCAAGGTTATGTCCACAAGTGTGTCAAATACAAGTGATCAATAAACCGAATCATGAAGGAACTTGCAACATCAAAGATGTAGGTATTGATACTATATATACTTTTACTAAACCACTTGAAGATGAGTTAGAAACTTCATCTTATGACTCTGATAACTCAGACAGAAGCTCTATTTATAACAACTATTCAACAACACATTATGACTACTCTATCATGAATATTGAGATGTTGTCTGCAGACTCTATTACGGTCACACCATGGTATGTAGTCCAGTCTGAAGTAGGGGATGACGCTAGGAGTAGGTCAGTTGGGTTAGGTCCAATAAATACTAACATAAATTTTGATAATCATGTTGTAATTCTTCCTGGTCTCGAGGCACCTACGCAAGGTAGTCTTCTGGAACTCGACTGGTTGGTCTTAAGTCATGATGATAGTACCCTGAACTCCCTTGAACCTATTCAAACTTTATCTTTGATCCATCCTGAACTGATTGACTGTACTCTTTATAACCAACCTTTGAATATACCCACCTTCGCCAATGACTACACACTATCCTGCTATCTTAATGCAGTGGAACCAATGAACTCTTCCACCAGTGAGAAAATTGAGAAAATGACTGAAATAGACATCAAGTATCTCAGTCACAAAAATCAAAAAAACAAAAATAAGAGTAGTACCTTTTTTCTCCACTTAGGTTGATGGTGAGGAGTACATTTCTGATCTGATGACTTTCTTGGATCGTATCCTAGTCCAGCTTTATTGTTTGCAGACTTAGTTTGTAACTGAATAGGTTCAACAATACCTTCTTGATGCTTGCTTAGAGGGCCGAAACCTGAAATTCCCATGTGTTGAAGCATCTTATAGCCTGGACCATATTGTGTCGGGGAAATCTCACAATGTCTTATTTCTTTGTTTGCACTATCTTCTTTGAAAAGTCATTTGAGAGAAGCATCCTCTTCTATTTCATCTGCAAGGGAAGTAGAGGACTGTATAAAGAGACCATCATAAATGACTTTTGGAGTTGAAATTTGTGGCTTCATAACCTTTGATGGTTTTCCCAACTATCTTGGTGATGGAGGAAGAGACATTAGTGAGAGTACAGGCTCTATCTTGTATCCATCCATGCTAGTGTTTGTGATTTTCAATTTCTTCTCTAAATATTTCAGCAAAGATTCTAAACTTTCAGCTGTAGAGGTTGCTCTATTATGAGGAACAAAAGCATCAGCACTCTGTGTTAATGCATTGCAAGTATAGCTTGTATCAGTAGGAATACTGACTTGAACTCCATTATAAGGAAATTTCAAGAACTGATGATACGTAGATGGTACTACTTTCATTTCATGAATCCATGGTCTGCCCAGTAAGATGTTGTATGAAAGAGGAAGGTCAAAGACTTAAAAGATGACATCTCTTTCTACAGGTCCTACCCTGATTTTGAGGTAGAAATAATCTTTCAAGAAACATTCCAAAGTAGCCTATAAAGGAAGAAAAACATCATGCAAATCTCACTACATCAACCACAAAATCAAAATTTCAAGTTTGCACCTTCAAAAATGCTCACTGTTTTCCAAACAACAAAACATCACAGAGACAGAAACTCGTACGAGTCAGGAATTGGTCTCATACGACAAAATAGTCGGATACGACACAAGAATAGCCCTAGAATGACAAAATGGGCTCTTTTGAAGGTTCTCGTATGACATAAGGGTGTATGCAGAATGACAAGACTAGTGACTTTAAATGATAAAACATATTTAATCAGTTTGTCGTACGAGACAAGATCCTGTCTTGCACGACAAAACGAGATTTCCTGACTTAAACATGCCAAAAACATGAAAAATTCAACAAAAAAATTTAAAATTGAAATGAATAATAGGCTTAAGATCGATGACTTACTGTTGGCTCATAGTTTCAAGGTTGATTATGTCATCTCTGGTGCTCGAATCGATGCACATGAGTGGGAACCACCATTTTTCTTCACAGGAGGCTTTTTGAATATTCAAACTTGGAGGGTTAAAATGAATTGAAAATGACACTTTACCCCATATATAGCCAAAACCCTAATTTTTCAACTTGCTCCAATGGACATGAAAATTGTACCCTTAGCTAATTTGCCCATCCTGATTCCATTTTTGGGATCGAAATCAAAATTCGAGATCATTGTGCTAGTCAATCTCCAAAATTTGGACCACTTAGCATTTTTCATCAAAAGCTCATTCTTTCTTCAATTTTGCGCTCAATTTCTCGTTAATCAATGCTAAATTTTCAAATATTCCTCTAAATCATTTGTGCTCAAATAACTTATCACCACCAAGAATTGCCTATAATCATCATGTACCCTCGCTATCTTTCAATTTCACTCCTGAGGGGGCATACTAATGACCTCATGACCTACATCTTCAAAGTCGAGAAAATTTTGAAATCTTCATCAAAAGTCGAGCAAAAATCTTTTTCAACTAAAGAAAATCAAACAAATTCTTATCGCTAGGGGCATATCAGTTTTATTGCTTCATATCAAGCTGATATTGTCTTTGTCTGAATCAATCTCTTAACGTTAATCAGTTTCATAGATTTTCATCAAGCTGATTATTCGTTTAAACTCAATCAAGGGTTTAAAGAGTATCTTCGATCACACACTCAATCTAAGCAAGTGTTCAATTTCATCGCATTGAATCAAGCTGGACAGTTTATCTTCGCTCATTGTATCTTGATCAATCAAGTTCAAGATCGATTTTCTCTTCGCTCACTGTGTCTAGTTCAATCAAGTTCTAGATTAGTAAGATCTTCTTCTTGATCAATCAAGTTCAAGTTCGGTGTCTTTTCTCTCTATTGTTCCTAGTTCATTCAAGTTTGGGATTGGTATCGCTTTAATTAACTCTGTTCAACTTCATCGCTTCAAAACAAGTTGAATACCTTGCTCTACATCTAGTTCATGATCAATCAAGTTCAGAACTAGTATCTCCTAGACATCAAATTTTCTTTGAACCAACGCACTGCTCACACATTGATTCAAAGAGGGGCAAATTTAATACCCTAAAAATGGTCATCTAAACTATGAGCCCCTAATCTCGACAACATCACCAAGGTCCTAACCAAAGACAATTAAATCAATCTTGAGCACATTAATTAATTCTTTAATCATCAAATGTCACATGGCAATTCAATAACTCAATATTAATTAAATATTTATTTAATTAATTGATCATTCCAAGTAAATAATTTTTATACAATTATCCTATTTATTTTATTGAATATCCTAGCATATTTAATTAAATAAATCAATTTGCCATTAAATCATCAAAAAAAGAATTAATTGACAAAAAAAGAATTAAAATTGAGAAAAGAAATCAATTGGAGATAATCTTGAAAAACAAATTAAAAATTGATAAATAATCTCAAAGAAAGCAATTAAAACAATTAAATATTAAAATTGAATGAAATAGAGAATAAATCAGTTTTTTCTTGATTTTATCTTAATTTTAGTTCAATTTCCTTTAAAAGTGAGAAAAGCATCCAATCACATAAATTCACCTGGATTGTGCTTCCTCTTGGAAAATCTTGACCGCTCATCATCATTCGATCTCAGTCTTTGGTTTCTTTTTGAATTTTCTATAAATTCAGGCTCTCATCTCTCATTCAAAGATCTTGAAGAATATATTGTTATTATGTTGTTTTTTCTCTAGGTTCATTTAGAATTTGCATTGAGATATTGCATATTAGTTATTTCATATTGTTTAAATAATTTAGCTTAAATATTCATATATTGCTTAAATAATGTTAGATTAATCTTGCATATCTATCTTAAATCTTGCATCCATCTAGCTTAAATCCATGCTCATATAGATTTAAAAATCCTTCATTTAGGTGTTGTCTAGTCACTGGATAGCTTAGCAATCTGAGAGAAATCTAAAATCGCATATACTAGAAGGCAATGGGTCATTTTGTAATGGTTTATTATTCATTAATTATTGATTTACTAACCATGCATCTAATGACTTAATTGAAGTGTTGTGTATTCCAGATACATATACAGGTCCACTTTTCACACACACAGATATTACACTTCTCTAAGTATCTCCAAAAAATATACACATTGGTGCACATCAATTAAGGACAGCTAGGTAATGCATAAGAAAACAATGTAGCACATAACCGAACAGCCCAAAAACATAACATCCAAATGAATTAACTCAATATGGATCCCCACAGGCTAAAGGCAGGATCCAAGTGCAACTTAACACACTCTCTAAATTTGGCATATATCACTAAGATCATAGCACAAGATAGAAAACAAAACTCTATTGTCCAAACCACAACAATTATCCAAAAAGACAACATCAGACACAATGCAGCATCAACTTGAACATTCAACATCATGCAGAGTGCACAAAGACATTTCCAAAACATCCAACATCATTCCCAAATACTTCTGTATCATTTTCACATATATACATGGTGTCATAACACAAATAGATGAATAACACTTCATTGCCAGAATGCCACGAAACACAATCCTGAACAAGACTTGATAAATCTTCTTGTACAATGCACAAACACTACAAGAATTTCCTCCAAGTTACAACACCTAAAAAATCAATACAAAGAAATGTGGAGATTTTCTTGAACCAATCAAATCCACTTCTCACAGACAACCAGACTGTCAACAAACAACAATCACTAGTCACATCAGTTGTGACATGGGAACCTAAAAACATTGTAGCGCAATGTCCACAAATTGTGAACAACATGTCCAAATGTGTAAGACCAAATTCCGAAATGCAGAGGAATACAAAGCATTCTTCCAACCAAACTTTAAATACTCTTTCTTGCATAACACTTCTCCTCATACTAAAAACATTCCAAAAACAATATTAACCTGAACAAGAGTGCCAAGGCAAAGGAAAGAACATCCTAGTCATCATCATCATCATTATGCTATAATATTATACTATGATCATTAACACATCAACACCGCATACTAAATATAGACATCAAACACCAAGAAGGTGGATATCCACAACCCAAAGCAACTGCAATCAATAATAACTATTTCCTCATATTTTACCAAAACATATTGAACATCCCAATACAAAATAAAGGTTGACAACAAATGACAACACTACCAACACTCTCCTCGTTGACATCAACAACAACACAAATGGCCATATAAGAACTACTCATCATTAAGGACAACACATATTACCAGACATCTGGTTGACATCAATGATAACACATATTGCCAATGTTTTGATTTGGATGGCACTTGGACTTATGTTATGCACCTTTCTAGGAACATTGGAAACCATTCTTGGTTGGGTATCCATGCTTGTGGTTATCAACAAGAATTGATAAAGTTTATTTGGGGTGGTTGGAGTGACTTTTGAAAGCATAAGGATCTAAATTTTTATAATTGATGGTTCTAATATATTCCTTATAAGCCATCTTGAGATTCCATTTGTTCATTTGAGAGAGATTTTTAAGTAAAGATTGGAGCATTGATAGTATGGCCACTCTTGGGAGTATTCCTTGGCAAATACTAGATCATTTTTTCAGTTTGAAGCTTGTTGGTTGTTTGCAGATCAGTCACTTCACTTCATGGTTTTCTCCCATTCAAGGGAGTTGGTATAATTTATTTTGTCAAGGAAGCAGTGATTTTCAGTTGGAGATTGCTTGGACATGTTTTCTAGCCACTTTTGACTTATTTTTTTGCATTGCAATGCTCAAATTTCATGCTTATTCTTGTAGATTACATTGGTGCGGTTGTTTTCCTATGTGTAGAGAACTTAAGTCAGATTGCACTTCACTGATTACAATCAAGTACAAAATTATTATTATTTAATTCAAACCTTCCAAACTTGAGGATTTCACCTTATGAAGCTTTGTGTTGTAATATTTGACAAGTTACCTTAGGATTTGTTCTAAGACAGTGAACTTTTTTATGTTACACTTCATCTTTTAGAGGCCCTTGGAATTATAACAATGAGTGTTAGCATTGTTGTATACTTTTTGATCAGCCTAAACATAACATTAGTTCATGACACACAAATGTGTTGGATGTTTTCTTCAGACCTACAGTTGAGTTCTTTATGGTTGAGGCTAGTTGGTAGAGATGATTTGATTATAGGAGATGAATTTTTAGTGACTTTCATACTCATGAATCCTATGTATTCAATGAGATTTTAGATTGTCTACTACTCTCCTAGCTATTTTTCATTGACCTTAGTCTTTGGGAAGATAGATTTTGAGCTCTTGCATGCTCCAATGCAACTAGTTGAAGGAGATCATCTAAGTATAGTTTAATTATTTTCCACTTCCATTTGGTAAATTAATGATCACTATAGTTATTTCATGGTGTTTGTATGCATGCCTCCAGATGATGATTGGTTGATTTCAGGGAGTTGGATTTCTTGGCATATTCGAGTTTCCTCCCTTAACACTTGGAGATTCAATGTTGGTTAAATGATTCTAGTTGTTGACCACAAAGGCATCACTTGGTTAGTTGAATTCAAGGCTGGTTATGTCGACATATTCCATATTAGTCCCTTGATAGTAGTAAATTTGTTTTTTTCTTGGGAGTTCATGAAAGATATATTAAGGATTTGGTTTTGGAATGAGTAGATATTTCTTTGAGTTTCCCAAGATCATGTTCATTACTTGGATTATAGTTGTGTATCTTACTGAGTTGCCACAACTGATTATGTTTCATGTTGTGATCAAAGTGGTGCACCATCAACATGGTGGTTCCTTTTTTAGATTGATTTGGAACCCTGAGAGCACTTGGGTTTGCAATTTTATAGTTGAGGATGAGGAAACCAATGTTGTTTTATTTCTACTCCTATGGTTTTTCCAATTAGTTCTTTTAGAGAGAAGTTTCCCGAGGAGTTCACAGAGTTGGTACAATATTTGATAGTGTTTCTTTCTGATGTTTATCAAGAGGAATCTTGTGTTGGCATCCTGCAAGACAGTACATTGAGAGGTTGGTGCTACAGATGTCCTAGGATTACTTGGGACCCTGGATCATTCATGGTTACAATATAGTGATTGTGGAGTTTCTTTGGCATTGCTTGATGATAAGAAACCTTTGAGGAGGCTGAACTGTCATGTCCACATTTTTTGGTTCTCTTGTAGTGCATTTGATGTTGGATTTCTAGGGTGGTGTCACTAGGATTAGAGGGGTATTTTGATGTTTCCAGTGTGCTCAGATGGATTAATGGAGTTAAACAACACTTTTTGGAGTGATTTTGGACTTATCCAAGACACAATTTTTAGTAAGTTATTATTTTAAGTAAGTGTCAATTTGGACTCTAATTGGTCAATGGCATTTTTTGGAAAACTTACTATTTTTAGTAGTTCCTATTTATAGTAACCACTATTTTTGGTAGTTGGTCATAAATTTATTCTCCTTTTAGCTTCAGTTTGCAACCACCTCAATTTTAGGGTTTGGGCAGTTTTTTGCTATTTTTAGCAAAAGGCTATTTTTAGTAAGTGTTATTTTTAGCACTTCGCCATTTTCTCAATTCCTTCCCCAGTTTAGTGTAATGGGATTCAATTGAAATTGATGATTTTTTAATTATTTTTAGAAGAGTTGTATTTTTATTTCATTTACAAAGTCTTATAAAGTGTTTTTTTAAATACCCCCTCTTGGCCTAGTAACACAACGTTGTTTTTAAAGAAAAGTCATCTATGTGAAAGAATGTATTTAGATTTTTTGCCTAAGGGGAGGTATAGGGGATTAATGCAGACAAAAGGAAAATTAAATATATTGTATTTGTGAGCTCATAAATAGTTTAAACTTTTGGGGATTTAAACTTTTGATTTTGGAGGGAAAATAATTGAAACTAAAAAGGAGGCCTATTTATTCATGTTTGAGCTCTCATTTTGTATTCTTGATTGTACAACATAACGTTATGTTGTTGGATTGTTTCCAGAAAAATAGATTTGTTGGTTAGACAACAAAAACACTCAACTGCAACACAAGTTTTCATGGTGAAAGACCCACCCTAGTTGGTCATTGTATCAGAGATTGAAGTTTTAGTGATTTTTGGTTTGTGTAGAGATTTTTGGGTTTGAAATAATGAAGATTGTGTATTTTTTAATGTGGGTTATTGTTTTGGTATTTTCTATAGAATTTTGATAATGTGGTGTGAGTTTAGAAATGAATAGATTTTGATTCTGACTGCTGGTGTTGATTATTTGAGTGCTCGTAATTCATTTTTGAGTAGCTAGGGAACATATCTTTGTGGGAAAAATAGATATCATTCTAGGTATTCATCCTTTGGATTTACTATAGTCGGGCAACTTCTTTGGACCAATAATATGTGGTTTTTTTTTTAAGCTAATTTCAAGTGGCAAAATTGCCCCTTCGAGGAGGTTGTCTCATTCCTCATGAATGGGTTCTCAAACTAAATTTATATATGTATTCTTTGTTGGCAAGAGACATTTCATGCATGTATAGATGTTGTCATTAATGGCAATTAGTGTCAGATATCCAATCTACAATTCATGTTTTGATCATTTTGGAAGATTGAATGAGTATTTGTGAGGTTCAGGGGAAGAACAATGTATCTCATAGAGTGAGTATTTGTGAGGTTCAGGGGAAAAACAATGTATCTGATAGAGTGTACAGTTTGTTGGTTAGTGGATCATTTGTGCTACATATTTTGCTTTGTGAATCTCAGAGAAGCATTGTGTGTAGTAAATTGACACTCATATGGGTTATAGGTGTTTTCATTGATGGCAACACACTTCATGGGAGATTTGGCAATCAAGGTAACCAACATTCACGTCACCGGTATTCAGGGAACCGACAGGCATGTAATTGGCAAACTTGGAACCGGTATTCTAAGGCCGACATAGGAGATTGATTCGACAAGCGTGGAAGCAACAATAGTCATATTGTTTCATGTTTATATTTTGTTTGGGTCAACATGTGTCTTATCATTTGTAATATGATTGTAAGCCGACATAAGGCATTTATGTTTATTCATGTAAATGGGTATATAAGTTAGTCTGGGTTAGGTCATTTTGTGGATATGACAGATAAGAGATGTGATAGGTTATTTGATGGTATGCGAGCAAGATCTTGATAGATAGAATGCAAATGTAAATATCTGTAATCGGTCTTGATTATTTGTCTAGAGGCTTGGAAAGCAATCTAAGATACTAGTAAGGGAGGTTACACTATAACCAGTATAGACAGTTCTTTAACCAAAACTCATCTAGCATAGCAGATGCACATTCTAAGTTTAGTTTTTGTTTGTACTCCAATACTTTGGATCTGTAGTCAGTGAGGATCCTTTTGTGATGAGAAGTGTGCTCTAGGCAGTGTGCCTTCCTGCATGTGCAGGCCCCTCTTGTAATATCTATTCAGTTGGTCAGTGGATAGATATCGTGGGTCTCCAATCCCACCGTGGTTTTTCCTCTTTGAGGTTTTCCATGTATAAATCTTTGTGTTATGGTGTTGATTCATGTGGTTGCATTAATATTACTTGTTGTTACTTTCTTTTATGCATACCGGTTAATAAGTGGATTTTTAATAAGGCTAAAATTAATATATCTGGTAGAACACTGATTCACCCCCCCCCCCCCCCCTCTCAGTGTTCTTGGATTCCAACAATTGGTATCAGAGCTTGGTGCCTCAAAATAAATCTAACAACTTGAGGAAGATCCTGAATTCAGAATCTATGGAGATGAGTCTACAGAAGGAACTTGAAGTGCACTTGAAGACTATGATGCTGAAAGGTTGAAGAACTTGAAGCTGCAAGATGAGTTGAATTTTGCAAAGAAATTAATCCTTACCCTGCAGGAGAGGTTATCATCTACTCAAGCTAAAAGGAAGGAACTTTTACAAAATCTGGATGATGAAGAGTGTAGTACCCTTCCTCGATCAGACTCTTTTTGTATCTATGTTTGACTTCAGTTGACTGTTCAATGGAACATTATTGTATATTGATTCAAAATTTATGTGATGTTATTTCATGCTTTATCTCAATTTGTGGTGTATGATTTTATGCAGTATCTCAATGCTTATGACTAATGTTATTTTTATGGATCATTATCATAGACTAACACTTTTACCTTATATATGCAATGCGTTATTTATATGTTGCGTGTTTGCATGTGTATGGGATGCGACAGGATGATTTTCCTTCACGCACTCCGGTGAGATATGGAACGTCATGATTCTCCTTCATCAGTGTGTGTGTCATGTCTGTTTGTATATATTTGTATGTATGCATGTTTGGTTATTTGGTGCAAGACATTGCATGTACAAGTACCGGGTAGGTATGGGGTATCGACTCCACCTGGTTTCACAGGTCTGAGCGTGCCTTATTTTTCTGATGGGAGTGGAGGAGATAGTTGTTGGACCCTAACTTGACCCACAGTTACACTCGTTTGAGTGTTGTTAGTCGGTTGTCTTTCTCGTCTGGCCAGTATGCGAGTCATAGTGCTTTGGTTTGGTCATTTGTGAGTCATCATTTGATCATCCTTCGTTTCGCATGTTTTCGTTTATTTAAAATGGTTATTTAATTGAGTAGATGGTGCTATTTTTATGTTGGTGTAATTATTTGATTATTGTGCTCTTGAGATTATTGATTTAATTAAATTCATGATTTGCTAGAATTAAATGGTTAAATGGCTTATTCTATTGTGTAAAGTTGTATTAATATATTGTGAAAAGAAATAAATTATTGCCTTGCCATTTTTATGTTAAAATGATTATGTGGAAAGAAATTATTGTGAAATTGGAAATGAAATAAAAATAAACGCTTTTCTTTTTACCTTTCCATTTGACTTTTGTATTTTATTTGTTGGAAAAGAATTGTTTATGGATAAAGGTAAATCTGATTTTTTTTGCTTTTTAAAATATTTTAATCTAATTGGTGCAGGAAACTTTTAACCTAGAAAGCTTAGGTTGAAATCATGTTTCCCATATATTCCTGGGAGTTCGCGGGAATGAAGATGCATAATTTTGAAGAAGAAATTTGGGAAACCATTCTGGAAGAGGAGCTGGAATTGGATTTGGTTTGCAAGAATTGGGATTCTTCCATCATTTTTCTTGCTAGTTTGCTTGAAGGTTGGATAATCTCTTCTTGTTTTGAAATTTAATTTTGAATGTTTTAGTTGCTTCCTGTGTGTTGGAAAAATGCAAATCTCTTTGTAGATTCTTGTTGAATGATTGGAATGGAAGAAAGAGTGTCTATTATTGTTGATTTTGTGGAACTCATATCAAATGTTTGCTTATTGAAAAGAAATGGTTTGTTTCTCTGTTTGTTGTTTGTTATTTGTTCATGCAAAATAAAATTCTTGAATTATCTCTTCTATTTGGAATAGGGAGGAATAGATTTAGTTTGATGTGTGTTCTCTAGTATCTATTTGCCCAAGATTTGGGGCTTATGATGGCAAATTAGTTGTTTACCTCTTGATAGATGTAAGGAATTCTTCATGTGTAATGGAAGTGAGGAAATTGGTCTTAATCCTTCTCCTATTTGTTAATTCTTCTATCATTGCCTAAATCTTTATTTATTGGGATCTTGTATGATTTTAGTTCACCATTTACCTTATTGGTAAATATCCCTTTGTATTCTAGAGTTTGGCACTGTGTGTGTGCCCGTGAAATGAACATGGGATGAATCAAGTTCATGTTATATTGATTTTTAAAATGCAAGGAAGTGTAAATTTGTATTATTAAATGTTTAACCTTACCCACATGGTAGGCTAGCCCCACCACGTGGGTTGGTAGTGTCTGGCTACCCGCAGGTAGAAGCACTACTGGTCGGCAGTTTTGCTACACAGTAGCAGCAATACTGATCGGTAGGGCTGCTACGTAGTAGAAGCACTACCGGTCGGTAGCAGTGCTACTAGTCGGTAGTGGCTGCTACCGGCGGTAGCAGCACTACCGGTCAGTAGACCTGCTATCGGTGGTAGCAGTACTACCGGCAAGTAGTGCCTGCTGTTTCGGCAGCAGCACTATCGCAGGTAGGCTTTGGCCCCTGCATGCCTTGTACCCTTCCCAATACAATTTATAATATGTCGTTAATTATTTATTTTATAAAACGCAATGAAATTGTAATGTTGGTTTTAAAGTTAAATTTAAAATGGTAATTTATAAGTGATTTTTATATTGGTTTGATAAATTTATTTATTGAAATCAAGGCATGAATTATTAATTTAAATTGGTAAATTTGGATGTATTCTGGAAATGAATTAAATATATATTATTAATTCATATTTTATTCGGTTGAATATTTATGTGGATTTTATTCTTGTTGGAATATTGAATTGGAATTTATATAGAGATGAATGAAGTTTCTGAATGAGTTTTTATTTTAATTTTCAATCAATGAAGTTGCAAGTGTTTATAATGTTGATTTCTCAAAGATTGTCTGAGTGCAGACTTAGTGAAATTAGATTTCCTTGCAAAGAATTATATTTGTGTTATTTCTCTCTTTGGTTTAGTCATCATGTTGTGGCATATTTGGTACCTTTGACCAAGTGATATATGATGACCTCGTTGTCTTAACCATGTAGTGTCTTTGCCTTATGGTTAACCAAGAGTCAGGATGTCCTTGTTTTGACCACTTGTATTTGGATAGTGATATTATGGTTGTCTACTTCATCATAGGGTCCTCGTGGAGTGACCATGTTTGTTTAGTGTCCTTTGAGAGAGTCACTTTCGAGTGGGGGTCGTGCCCAAAGTGGATGGCAGGATAACCCATCGAAAGTCAGCTAATAAGTGATAATCTAATAATTTGAGTAGGAGGTGGGTAGTTTATAACATTATATAAGATATTATACCCTGCGCATGGTTGAGTGCTCATATAGGCTCAAGGTGTAGTGGGAAGGTTTGGAATAGCAAACCGACCACCTTGTCTTAACGAAAGGCTAGTAGGGTCCGCATGAGACTTAGTTGGAGCCGGACGTTCGGCAAAGGTTACCAGGATAACCCAAGATGGGGGTCAGGACCTATGGAGGCTGACCATGGTAACCATCATAAGCTATGCGATGACACTCTCTCTTTAGGTTCACTTGTGTTTTGTGATGTCAAGTCACTTGTGTTTTGTGATGTCAAGTCACTTGTGTATTGTGATGTTGAGTCACCTGGATTATTGTGGAGTCGTATTGTGCTATCATGGATTCGTATTGTTCTGTTGACCATGTCATGCTTTTGCTTGCTTGAGGGTCCTCTGCTATCTCCTAGCATAGTGGGGTGATTCTATTTTGGGAATTACATGGTCGGGTGGTAGTGCCACTTCCCATCGGATTTTCTTGTTTGTATCTTCATGCGAGGATTGGCTTCACAGGTGTTCCTGTGGTTTGTGACTCATGCTTTATCTCATGTTTGGAGACCTATGTGGTCAATTGTGTCAATGATTTATATAACCTTGTATTTGGTTAAGTTATGAACTCTGAATGTATTGAGAGACATGTATTGGAAGATCAATGTAATCCTAGTTTGGGATGTTATTTATCATCTTTCTATATGATATGCATAAATGTTTAATTGAAGGGAAATTATATTGTATCCTTTCAATCTTTCAATGGTGTAACTGTGATTGCTTATGGCCTATTATGGTCTATGAGTTGTGATGGATTATTGGATTAATGTTAATTATGGAATTTAACTTTTAGTTTAATTCTTCGTTGGTAACCCTTAAGGAAATCTGGTGTAAGTCTTCCACTTGTGTAATTATTGTGCAATGTTGTGTTTAATGCACTTCATGTGATTTATACTTTAAAATATATATATATTTTTCACCCTTGTTGTGGGTTTTCCTTTGGGGTTCCTGGTAGGGCACTACAAAGAGAAGAATGCCCTTAAAGAATTATGTCAAAAGCTAAGTCAGTAGAATAATGTCATGAAGAATAAAATGAAAGCCATGACCATGAGGATGTCCAAGGAGATTGAAGACCAGAAGAAGAACGAAGAAAATCTTGTTATATCTCTAAAAGACAAATTTGAGGAATGCATTAGGCTAGCGCATGAGAATGATGTGTTCATAATTGAATTGGTGCAATCACAAAACAATGAGAAAGAGTTGGAAAGAATGGTGACAGTCCTAAGAAGTGATCTAGATGCTACAAATGAAAAAGAAAATTTAAGGGTTAGTCTGCAAGGCTTGATGAATTACTGAAAGATCAAAGAGACACTAGAGACACTAGAGGTCCTAGATTTGAGCATGGAGAAAGCTCTAGTACTATAAATCAGGGGAATCCACCAAACAATAGGAATCAAAGATCATCGGTAAGGCTATCCAATGCACACAAATTTAATGGTAGATGCTTTGTTTGTAATAAGTTTGGTCATAAAGCAAGTCAATGCAAGAATAGAGAAAATCAGAAGCATAATGCAGTTCCTGGTCAATGTTCAAATTGTAAGAAGTATGGTCATAGGATAGAAGATTGTAGAATGAATGTGAGATGTCATGCATGTGGAAAGTTTGGACATATGGCTAATCAATGTAGGTCAAAGATCACTCAAGGACTCAATAAGGCAATTCAGAAGAACAATGTTACTTGTTATGCATGCAACAAAATAGGACACGTTGCTAAATATTGCACAAGCAAGAATACACCTGAAGGGAATGATACATCCAATGAGAAGGGAAAGAAAAAAGTTGATGAAATCCATCAAGCTCATGCTAAATATTGGGTTAGGAAATCTGATTATCAATCGGTAGAGGCAAATTCACCGGTTACTCAACTAGCAGAGAAGAATGTTCCTATATCGACAAGAAACACATTCAGTAACTAAAGCATTATCCTTAGGGAGAGGAAAACGAATAACAGATTCTACAATACCCTCGGTAGTGGTTTGAAAGCTTGTTTCAAATCTTGCTGAAGTCAATTTGGAGGATAACTGGCTCTGAGATAATGGATTTTGAATCCGATATGATATGTCAGCATGTATTAATATCAATAAGGAATTAGGGTTTCGCAGATTAAAAAGGATAAGTTGCTCATTTCTAATCACACACCACTCAGAGCGAAGCGGAGAAATTTTAAGGTGATCAAGGTGATTAAGAGCATTTTCCAGTGATTTCCAGTATTTTCTGAGCGAATTTTCAAAGGTTTTCAGCATGTTAGGTTGAGAGGTATTTTCTTTGTTTTTCATGCTACTTTTCTAAAATCGTGATGGCTTCTGGATCTACTCCCGCTATGATAGATGTGGCTACCCCTATTGTGGTGGATATTAAGGATTGTCCACATCTAGAATTTAAGCAATGCCCTCAAATTGCAAAGTTTGATGACTCAATCGATGCATTTTCTAGGGTTCTTGACAAAGTTCTTTATGTGGAAGATGTGAGATCATACATTCACTATACTCTGGAGGATTTGGGATCATTGGAGATTAAATTAATGTACCTGTCCACTTTACTGAATAAGGATGGATCGATCAAACCAGAATTTCAAATTTTGAAGGATCAGGGTTTCACCGATATTCTGGAGATACCCAAGTTCGAGGATGAAATGATTTGGTATGTGTTGAGTCAAGTCCATGGTGAGTTCATGTGGCTTGATTGACCCTACAAAATGACCAAGAAGGTGATTCATGATATCACCGGTTTACCCCAGGTTGGACAGACACTGAACAGGAGGAAGATTCTGAACAATGAAGTGAACAAGCTAACTGGTGCCACCTCTGACAACCAATCGATGTGGATTAGCACCATCAGAGATAAAGATATTCAATTTGCAAGCATGGTGATCGGATACAAGGTAACCCAATCCAACTAGTTGAACTCTATTTCTAGTTCTTGTATCTACTATGCACACAAGATGGTAAAGGAAAATGTGAAATATGATCTATGTGAGTGGATGTGCGATGAATTAATTTCAAATTTGGGAAAGATTAAGGGAGAAAAGAAAGGTACATTCTGGTATGGGAATCTCATTATCTGTTTAATGTTTGTTTTTTTGAATTAGATACCAGGATCTGGTAAGAGGAAATGGGCCTTTGATATACCGGTAGGAAAACAGATTAAGGATGTCTTGAGGAATTTAGGACCGGACAGGGACTCCATTATGTAGGGTTATTTCAAAGAATTTTAGAAAGCATTGAAGAAGAGGGAAAGGATACCTAATCATATAGTTGACAAATACTCTACCGACATATGTTTCATGGTGAAGAAGGATGAAACCTTAATAGAGGCAGTGCAACCTACAACTATCTAGGTTACTGAAATGGGCTATGAGGTTGATGCACAAATCTTGGATCTTTATGCCAAGATTCTTATAGATGCCCCGGTTGATAAGAAGGAGAAAAAAATTGGTACTGCAAAGAAGAAGGAATCTGAAGTGAAGATAGGTTTCAATAAGAAGAAAATGGAAGGACAAATAAAGAAGGTTGGATAGGTTCTCCAGAAGATGTCCTCTAAGATCAAACAAATGATTGGTTTGGTAGAGACATCTCCTCCGACAACTATACAACCTTCTTTGGAAGCAGGAACCAGCAAGGATATATTGAAGAGGAAGAAACCAAAGACCTTTATTGCTCATGTTGAATCTGGTTCTGAGACTGAGGAAGAAACCTCGAAGATTCCTAAGATCTACATGAGGATTCAGAGGAAGAAGCCTGAGGAAGGGAAGCTGCAAAAAACCAAAGTCACTCCTCCGATAGCTCAGAAGAAAATTTTGAAGGAGAGGAAGCCTACTGAGAAAAGGAAATCAGCCAAGGAGTCTGCTCCCACCCCCGGTAAGAAGAAGAAATCAAACCTAGATAAAACTCTTAAATCTAAAAAAAGTGTTAAGGTTATTGGTCCTCTTTCTGTTGTTGAATTAATTGATCAAATTACAAAGGATGGAATTTTGAGTAACATACAACATTATTACGGCGATATGGATGATAAAGAGAAAAAGGAGAGAGAAGAATCAGTTTGGTTATACTTAGACATATATAAGAAATATTTACTTGAGATTGAGAAGCAAATACCATTAGATTTGTATAATAAGTTAGATGCTAGGAGGTTATCTTCTATTGAGGAAGAAAAACATATAAAGGTTCAAGAATTATTAACTGTTGTGGTGCTATAACTAGAGATGAGATGCAGTAGTGTCTAGATTTTTTTAACAAAACAATTTTCTAGAGTAGACACTGGCATATAAGTCTTATGGTGGGAAAAGTAAATGAGATAGTCAAGGAAACTCATGAGGCTTGGGTTAAATTCTTTGTTGATAAACCAGGTTTATTTACATCACCGGATACACCGCCTAAGTCCGACATTCCAGACATCCTGGTTGATGGTAAAGGCAAAGGTATACTAGGTGGAGATCCACTGGTTATGGAACACAAACTAACTGAGGGCATTCCTCTGGTAGTAATTCATGTACAGGATGTTGAGATAAACATATCGGTAGAAGACAATCCTCCTCTGATAATTGGTGTTGATACAATTGAAATTCATTAGGTAGTGGCTGCAGAAATAACTGCACCAAGTGGTGAAGCCACTGGTGCTGAGGAGAAGATAAAGGATGCAGTTGAACAGAAGGTAGAGTAGAAAGGTTAGGATGAATAGATGGAAGCCAGGGTACTGACACCTTCACTAGGTGTGATGGTATGATGAGAATAAGTATCCGGTAGATTAATGAGAGGGGGGGGGTGAATTAGTAAACGCAAAAAACTGATACAAACTTCCCAAACTCAAATTCAATCACACAAAGTAAACTTTCACTGTAAAGATCAATACTTAACATCAACATCAACCGGTTAACTATTATACCAACTTAATAGTAAAAATCATTCAACTTGTAAATATCAACATACTTCATCTCTCAATGATTCAAGTTATCATACCTTATCTGAAGTTAATAAAATCACCAAATAAGATCATAACCACAAAAACATTCAGCACATGACACAAATGTTTATACGTCGAAAACCCAAATAGGTAAAAACCATGGTGAGATGAGACTCACACGATAGCTCTCTAAACTCTTCTGAAGTTCACCCTATTAGGAGCCAAGCCTGTTAAAACTTTTAAAATAAGTCCTATTAAGAACTAATTTTGTTAGGAATCAACCGGTTAAGGGATTTTACAAAAATGCCCTGATAAAAAGAAAATACCCTATTAGGAGTAACCTTGGTAGAGGGTTTGAGAATCCAAGCTAATGGACCACCTTATTAGAGGATTTAGAAGTAACCAATCTTGTTAGAGCTTACCCGATTAGGGGATTTCAATTCTGCTGTAATTGTTAGAAAACAACAGGTTTTTTGATCTATTTGAATAGCACTACATTTGCTTGATCAAATCCTTTTAATTTCAATCTACCTTTACTCAAACTACAGATTCATTCTCCGATAAGGCAACCACACACTCAACTAATTCTGCCAACTTTGCCAACTCCTTTTACAAACAACTTCATCAACCTTAAATACAAATCAATTAGGTCGGTAACACAACAAAAACTAACTCTCTCATAGAGATTACAAACAAATCGGTACAAGTGTGACCGTTGGATTTACATAGCAATATGTACACATTCTTCAAAAAAATTCCAACCGCTCCATGATCACCACTTCATCAGACTTTGTAACTCATCAGGCGCTTTGCATTAGATGCAATCCACTTTGCTCATTCCCTAGACAATCAAACAAACACACCAAAATAGTCTGAGCTTATCTTCATACAATGACCACACATGTCACCATCATTACCACTCATCATTAGATCTTAAACCAACATACTTGATCGGTGAGGGTTAACAAAACAACAACTGGTAGGTTTTACCGGTTACACTTCATAGAAAGGTTTTAAGCTTATACACTGGTTTACTAGTTCAACTCACATACTTACATACTGGTTTACAACATCTTCCTCAAATCTCTTCCTACTGGTCACAAGACAATATCAGAGAGACTGACTTCCACATAGATTTGGTACCAGGAGCCGAGCCAGTTTCGAGAGCACCTTATAGGATGACCACTCATGAGCTTAATGAGCTCAAGATGCAGCTAGAGGAACTCTTAGAGAAGGGTCACATTCATCCTAGCGTCTCCCCTTGGGGCGCACCAGTCATCTTCATGAAGAAGAAAGACGGATCCCTTCGGTTGTGCATGGATTACAGGCAACTGAATAAAGTAACCATCAAGAACCGTTATCCCTTGCCGAGGATCGATGACTTGTTTGATCAGCTTTAGGGTGCTAAAGTGTTTTCCAAAATAGACTTGAAGTCGGGATATCATCAGTTGAGGATCGTGGAAAGTGATATCCACAAGACCGCGTTTCGCACCAGATATGGCCACTACGAGTTCACTGTGGTCCCATTCGGTCTTACGAATGCTCCAACTGTATTCATGAGTCTCATGAATGGGGTATTCCACACCTTCCTCGACCGATTTGTGGTAGTGTTCCTCGATGACATATTGATCTATTCCCGGAACGAGCAGGAGCATGAGGAGCATTTGAGGCAGGTTTTGCAGTGTTTGAGGGACAACTAGTTGTTGGGCAGTTTGTCGAAGTGTGCTTTCTTTAGATCAGAGGTCAAGTACCTAGGGCATGTTATATCCGGCGATGGGATCTCAGTTGACCCATCAAAGGTCAGAGCCATTATGGATTGGCCGGTGCCTACCAGTGTGACAGAGGTCAGGAGCTTCATGGGCTTAACAGGATACTACAGACACTTTGTTGAGGGATTTTACAGAGTTGCACACCTCATCACATCCCTCCAGCGAAAAGGGAAGAAATTCGAGTGGACAAAGAAGTGTGAGAGGGCTTTTCAGGATCTGAAAAGGGCACTTACTAGTGCACCTATTCTTATTGTGCCAGACCCCACGGCCGACTTCATGGTATGAACAGATGCTTCCTTAGATGGTTTGGGAGCAGTTCTTATGCAGGAGGGTAGGGTTATAGCATACGAGTCTAGGAAACTTAAGACTCATGAGCTTAACTACCCTACGCATGACCTAGAGCTTGCAGTGGTTGTACATGCACTGGTGAGGTGGAGACACTTCCTTTTAGGTCATCACTTTGAGCTTCATTCAAACCATCAGAGTTTGCAGTACATCTTCACCCAGCCTAACCTTAATGCACGTCAAAGGAGATGGATGGAGTTCCTTTGTGAGTATGATTTCGATGTTCACTACATCAAAGGAAAGGAGAATGTGGTCACAGATGCCCTAAGTAGGAGACGGCATGAGGTTTACACCATATCCATGAGCATAGATTTGAGAGACCGTATTTTGCAGCGATTGCCAGAGGATGATTGGTATCTAGAGGTTTGTCAAAGGATCCGTAATCAGGAGGCCCTGGAGGGAAAGTTTGTGGACTACTCTTTAGATTCTGATGGTTTATTACGCCATAGAGGGCGCATCTATGTACCCTCTCCTGGGGGTTTGCGAGATTTCATTATCATAGAGCCTCATAGAGCTCCTTATGCATTGCATCCCAGGGTTAAGAAGATGCATGCTGACTTGAGGGAGTTATATCATTGGCCAGGAATGCGGCAGCTTATAGCCGAGATTGTAGCCCGATGCCTTGAGTGTCAGAGAGTCAAGGTGGAGCACCACCATCCCGGAAGGTTACTCCAGTCCCATGCTATACCAGAGTGGAAGTGGGATACTATATTAATGGACTTCATCATTGGTCTTCCTATGTCATCTCGTCGACATGATGCTATCTTGGTGACAGTTGACAAATTGACCAAAGTAGCCCACTTCTCACTAGTCCGGACTACCTTCACAGCCCCAGCAGTGGCACAAGTGTTCTTGCGAGACATTGTCAGGATTCATGGTGTTCCATGCAAGATTATTTCTGATAGGGATTCTATCTTTACTTCTTCCTTTTGGAAGGCATTACAGGCAGCGTTGGGCACCAAGCTCAATTTCAGCACAACCTATCATCCAGAGACAGATGGACAGACAGAGCAGGTTAACCAGGTGTTAGAGGATATGCTCCGCATGTACGTCATGGATCATCAGACCCGATGGGAGGAGTACCTGCATTTAGTAGAATTTGCCTATAATAATGGGCATCACACTTCTTTGGGGATGCCACTTTTTCAGGCTTTGTACGGCAGACCATGCAGGACGCCTTTGAGTTGGGACTCTATTGAGGATAGAGTGGCCATAGGCCCTGAGATGGTCCGCGATATGGAGCAGTAGGTAATTCTTATTAGATAGCGCCTTAGAGAGGCATAGGATAGGCAGAAGAAATATGCAGATGCAAAGAGGATAGACCGGAGTTACATGGTTGGAGACAGAGTTTTTCTGAGAGTGCGACCGCATAAGAGTCCAATCCGCTATGGAAAGGGTTCTAAGCTCGCACCTCGCTTTGTCGGACCTTTTGAGATCCTTGAGAGGATAGGAATAGTTGCTTATCGCCTAGCTTTGCCACCTATCCTGTCACGCATCCACGATGTGTTTCATGTGTCAGTTTTGAGAAAATATATCTATGATGAGTCTCATATTTTAGATTGGGATGCCTTGCACGTGGAGTCGGACGGGCAGCTAGCTTTGGAGTCCATTCGGATTTTGGCTCGCTGGACGTTGGCCCTTCGAGGTCGAGAGCTGGACCAGGTTAGGGTCCAGCGGGATTGCTATGATGAGGTTATAGCTTCATGGGAGGATGCAACACGTATGAGATCATAGTACCCTCAACTCTTTGATGAACTCCAGGAGGACGTTCATGCCTAGAGGGGGAGGGTGTGAGGCCCTACCCCGACCCATCCTATCTCTTCAGTTATTTTCATATTGGAACTATTTTGGATGCTAGTTCTGACACACTATGGATATAGAACTTTTTATGATTCCATGATTTTTGGTAATATTGATATATATTTGATGCTCCATTTCTATTCTATGTTTTTGTTAATTGTTATATCTCCTAATTAACCTTGAAGGAACCAAGAAATCTAGGTTAGTGAGCCACAAGGAGGGTCAACTCAGAGTTGACCCGTAGTTAGCTTCAGGTGGACTTTCTGAGGGTCAAATCAACTCCTAGAGTCAATTTTAGAGCATTTCTATTAAGCCTCATGGGGTACCTATGGGTGAAGGCCAAAATTGGCCATGTGTCTTTCCCTTAGGACTTGTTTAACCACCCAAAAAAGTGCTTTTCCCAAGATGGACGAATTCCATCTATAGGAGTGCCCTCCTTGGTAGGATAACCTTCTTGAAGGGAGTAATCCCTCTTCCCCATTCCATTCCCCTTCTCTAGGTACCTAGGTTAAGGAGTGTGTAAGACCTAGGGAAGACCAACCCAATGGGGGATCCCTCACTCTATCCAAGAGGTTGGAAGGAGTGAGAGAGGCCTTCTTAGGCTAAGAATGGAAGCTTAGTGAGCTAATCACCCACTCTCCATCCTTGGAGATTTTTGGAAAATTTTGGAGGAAAAATCAGTCTTAGGATAGCAGATTTGGGGGGCAAAAGGAATTGCAGAAAAGAATTAGAGGATTGGGCAGCTCTTCATCAAGCTTTCCCTTAGATTTCCTTTGGCAGGTCAAGGTTGGTGTTATTTTTCCCCTCTTATGTAAATGTAAAAATGTTATGGAATGTTGGAATGGAAATTGCTGTAACTCTTTATTTGTGTTGTATTGTAAAATTTATGTGTTCTTGTTTATTTCTGTTTTATGTAATGTTGTGTTTGGGGAGTGTTCAAGACCATCCTTTCCTTGGGAGGAAAGATTGGTCTTGGGGGTGGAAAGAGCTTGACAGCCCTTAGGGTGAGAGGCTCTCATTTTGAGAGTGATCTCAAGGGTCTATCCATGAGACCCTTGCTGCTTTCTTTTGTGTTATTTCACTTGGGGGTCATAAGGGGGAGCAAATATGGCATGCTTGCCTTTTTGGGGGTCATAAGGGTGCAGGGATTAAGAATGATTTTTTTTGGTTATGCTTTCATGGGTGCCATGAGTTGGCTGTAAGTTCCATTTAGCAGATTTCTCCCCTAGGGTACTTGGTCCACTTCCACCCTAATAAGGCATCACATTTTGTGATGGAGTTTTCAGCTTGGGAAGGGGTGTCTCTGTTGTGTTGATTTCTCTTCCCCTTTGCTTTTCGTATTCCTTGGTTGTAACCCCGTCTAGGTCTTGATTCTCCTAGCTCGGGGGTGGCTTCTGGTAAGCCTAGGCTGGGAGGTGAGCATCCCATGGTCACAGCCCTAAAATTTTACATGCAGGTTGCTTGGAAAAGAGACTAAGAGTTGCAGATTTGTTTGGTGGCAGATTTTTATTCAGATACAGATTTCCTATTTAAATGCAGAAAAGCAAAAAGAAAATGTAATTTTATGAATTGCAACAAAATAAATATATGTGAATAAGGAGTTTTAAGTTGATTTCTTTTATTCTCTGTATAAAGGTTAAGAATGAAAAAAGACTGGTTAGATTATTCACCCATTTTTATATATGGGCTATTGTAACTTATTATTCTGGAAGCAATGTAATTTTTACTTAAATTTTGATGCCTATTATGTTGTTGTAGACTACATCTAAATCTGGTATGTTAACTTGTTTATTTACTGCAATATTAAAGAAAAAGAAAGAAATGCATTAGGTTTCATTATTACTTGCATAGTTTAAAATACTGTTATTTTATGACTGTTAAAAAAAGAAAGGAAAGGGAAGAAAAATAAGGTTCATTCATAATGTTGTTAAAAGACTAAGATCAGAAAGTTTAAGATGTTAGAATCTCAAAACAATATAAGGGTTTTCAGCCCTATTATTTTAACATTTAATTATATATATCTATAAATATATAAGTATATATATTGAAAAATATATACCTATATATATATAAATATATATATAAACTGCTATATGTGCATACCCCTGCAACAACAAAAACGACATGTTCTGATCTTGTGTATCCCTGTTACAAAAAATATATATAAAGGATTGCACGTTGCTGTGTTAAAAATAATCCAAAACAAACTTCCTAATCCTAACCATATATATATATATATATATACCCCTGCATCTGAATCATACTCATTAGATACCCTTTTAAAAAAAAGAGGTATATGTATGTATTCTGGTCATGGCAGTGAATATACACACACACATATATATATATATATATAAATATATGCATATAGAAATATATTTATATATATATAAAAATATACATATATATATATATATACTGTTATATTAAAAACGAAAGCGAAATATTAAATATTAAAACCTACAAAAAAAAAACTCATTGGAAAATCGCGGGTACCGAGTCGAGCCACTGTGTGTTAACACAGTGGACGACTCACGGCCGAGCCACTGTGTTTACACACAGTGGGCGGCGCCGAATGGCACCGCACTGTGTGTAAACACAGTGGAGCGGACGCGGCCACCACTGTGCTACACACAGTGGGCGGCGGGTTACACCGTCCGCCACTGTGTGTGCACACAGTGGGCGGCGCTGCTGCCACTGTGTGTACGCACAGCGGCGCCCGGGGGAACCCCACGCCAAACCCTCTGCTCTTCCCTCTTCGAACCCCCCGCCGTGCCCTATCCGCTGTACCTGCAATCACACTAAACAATTAAAAAAAAATGGTATAATAAACCCTAACCCATTTCGGGTTAGGGTATAAAATTTGTAAGAAAATAAAATAAAATGGGAATATATAGAAATGCAACCCTAACCCAATTTCGGGTTAGGGTTAGCATTTTAGGGATATATATATATATATATATATATATATATATATATATATATATATATATATATATATATATATATGGGAGCATTAAAATGTAGTTTTTAATTAGGGTTAGCATTTTAGGAAAAGGGGAATTCTTTATTTAAGAAGAATTTTAAATTAGGGATGGGAAATTTAAATTGGAATTTTAAAATTTGATTTTAATATATATTTGGGGTTAATTTAATAATTGAATTATTATATGTCTTTTTATTCTTTAGGGAATTAAAACTTTAATATAGTAAAATTAAAGGGGTTTAAAAATGAAGAGTTATTATAGTTGGATACACCATACATTAAATCGATTAATTTATTTAATTAATCAATAGATTTTCCTCAACTCATTTGGACGTTAAGTTATATTGTAAATGGGGAAAATTTAAAAAAGAGAAATTGTAAATTAATTTTATGAACCATAAGCCTTGTGACCGATTTGGCCGAAATAATTAAATCATCAAAATTAAGGGTTTAGGGAAAATTAGAATTGGTTTTAGCTTATTGTCGATTTTAGTGGGCAAACGACATTATAGTAATTTTGAACCCTCATCGGTTGGATTTAAATAATAAATTTGCATGTGCATCAATTAATTAATAGCATTATCATTATATGATTGGGAATGATTTAATACATCAAGAGAACCAATTAACCCTTGTTTGAATTAGCGACAACCTGATTTAGGTAATTGAGCTAGCCAACTATCCGTGATACTAATTAATCTCCACCAAGCAAGTCGCTCGTTCGAGTTGGTTAATTAACCCAACCCTAGTAAGTGAATTTATTTACATCTTAGATAAGACAAACTCTAATAAAGTTATTATATTGTAGGATATGTTGCGAGTTCATGACGTCAAAAAAATTTGTTGTTCCGTTTTTGTGTCCAAAAGTTTGGGCACGACATTTTGGTATTAGAGCAAGGTTTCCGACACTAGGAACCTTTCTCCATCACGTTTCGCTTTAATTATCTAAATTAATCAAATATTCTTCCAAGGAAAAAAAATTAAAAAATAAAAATAATAATATCAATATATGAAAATTAAATTATTTAATTAAATTATTTATTTATTTTATTTTTGTTTTCTCATTAGGATGCCTCCGACTACGTGACAAGCTCGCAAGCGCGGAAGGGTCCTAAGCGTACACGTAAGGCACGCGAGGATGTTGCTAGGGAGGAACCGGTTCCAGAAGGGAACCCGGAAGCACCTCCTGAACCGCCGGTTGACCCTAACCGAGACATCTTGCTAGCTCTTCAGAACTTGATCGGGATCGTGCAGGATAGGCTTCCAACAGTGGACCGTCATGCAGACAATCAGAACTCAGAGAGTCATAGGTCAGTAGAGAGGGAACGGAGTAGGAGTCCACCTCCTAATTCCATAAAGGGCGAGGCAGAGCATGAGCCGGAGTCCGTTCACCTGCCCGGACCACCTCCAGTAGCGGCACCTATGTACTTTGAGAGAGCACGTCAGGAACCAGGAGACCTGATTAGAGAGGTTTTGCGCCTCCAGCCACCATCTTTTGGAGGAACTACTAACGGATTAGAGGCTGAGGCATGGCTTTTGAGCCTAGATCGGTGCTTCGCATTGTGATCTTATGAAAGCAATCTGAAGGAACGAGTTGCAGTCCACCTTTTGAGATCGATAGCCTCCACATGGTGGAAGCAGGAGGAATTCAAGTGTGGACTCACTGCAGATACCATCACATGGGAAATCTTCACAGAGAGGTTCAGAGAGAGGTACCTGTCAGAGCACTTCAGGCAGCGTCGGATCGATGAGTTCCATGACCTTCAGCAGAAGGGTCTCTCAGTGACCCAGTACGAGAGTAAGTTTATTGAGCTCCTACCTTATGTAGATTACCTGAAGGATGAGAAGTTGCTCGTCAACCGATTTGTCAGGGGACTTAATGTTGGGATAGCAGGACCAGTGAGGATGGCCACTCCAGGAAGCCTTCGGGTTGCTGTAGAGAAGGCCCTTATAGCCGAGGAGATTCAGATTAGGCCACAGGACACGAGGGATCGGTTCTAGAACCGAAACCCGGCTCCCTAGTCTTTCGGGTTTCAGAAACCCCATTGGAAAGGCAACCACAGAAATGTTTCGGGGTCCCATAAACCCCCTCCTCCGCAACAGTCACAACAGAGTCAGAGACAGAGGCCCCCTCAGGGACAGCAGGGCTCCAGGCCCAAGCAGTGGTAGTCACAGGGTCCTAGGCGTGACCAGAGAGCACAGGGTACATACACACCCCCGGCACGGGCTCAGCAGTCCTCCAAGGGTGGGTACAGTGGTTCTAGCCGGACAGGTGAGCATCCTTTTTCTAGGCCTCAGGGTGTACAGTTTCAGGCATGCGGTGCTTGCTTCACGTGTGGAGCCATGGGGCACATGGCGAGAGAGTGTCCACAGGGACAGATGACAGGGAATCAGAGGATGGCAACATCAGAGCCTACAGTTGGGGACATGGGCAAGTCCCATAGAGTCTTCACAGCGGTTGACAACCGCCAGGCAGAGCACCAGGCCACAGTCATCGAGGCCGCAGGTAAGATCAGAGGTAGCAGTATTTCTATATTATTTGACTCAGGAGTGACTAACTCCTTTATATCTCCATTGGTTGTGGAGCGTTGCGGGCTAGTGGCAGTAAGGCAAAGTGTCAGCTGGGAAGTGGAGTTAGATTCAGGGGCTAGAGTGTCAGTGGATTCGGAGGTTAAGGGATGTCCGCTCCAGATTGGTAATACCACCACCTTAGTAGACCTTAGAATTACGCCACTCAGATCTTATGGCATCGTACTTGGTATGGATTGGCTTTACGCCCACAAAGCCAAGATGGATTGTCGCTTGAAAAAAGTCGAGTGTGAGGATGATCATGGTGCTCCCATAGTAATCACTGGGATTCAGAGACCCGTGTCTCTTCGCATGATATCCGCTATGCAGCTTAAGCGGAGCATGCAGAAGGGATGCCAGTTGTTTGCTATCACGATCAGTGACAGAGAGGAAGAAAATGAGAGGGAGCCTTCCATAGATGATCATCCCATCCTTGAGGCATTTGCAGATGTGTTTCCAGCGGAGCTACCTGGTATGTCGCTTAGCAAAGAGATTGACTTCCACATAGATTTGGTACCAGGAGCCGAGCCAGTTTCGAGAGCACCTTATAGGATGACCACTCATGAGCTTAATGAGCTCAAGATGCAGCTAGAGGAACTCTTAGAGAAGGGTCACATTCATCCTAGCGTCTCCCCTTGGGGCGCACCAGTCATCTTCATGAAGAAGAAAGACGGATCCCTTCGGTTGTGCATGCATTACAGGCAACTGAATAAAGTAACCATCAAGAACCGTTATCCCTTGCCGAGGATCGATGACTTGTTTGATCAGCTTCAGGGTGCTAAAGTGTTTTCCAAAATAGACTTGAAGTCGGGATATCATCAGTTGAGGGTCGTGGAAAGTGATATCCACAAGACCGCGTTTCGCACCAGATATGGCCACTACGAGTTCACTGTGGTCCCATTCGGTCTTACGAATGCTCCAGCTGTATTCATGAGTCTCATGAATGGGGTATTCCACACCTTCCTCGACTGATTTGTGGTAGTGTTCCTCGATGACATATTGATCTATTCCTGAAACAAGCAGGAGCATGAGGAGCATTTGAGGCAGGTTTTGCAGTGTTTGAGGGACAACTAGTTGTTGGGCAGTTTGTCGAAGTGTGCTTTCTTTAGATCAGAGGTCAAGTACCTAGGGCATGTTATATCCGGCGATGGGATCTCAGTTGACCCATCAAAGGTCAGAGCCATTATGGATTGGCCGGTGCCTACCAGTGTGACAGAGGTCAGGAGCTTCATGGGCTTAACAGGATACTACAGACACTTTGTTGAGGGATTTTACAGAGTTGCACACCTCATCACATCCCTCCAGCGAAAAGGGAAGAAATTCGAGTGGACAAAGAAGTGTGAGAGGGCTTTTCAGGATCTGAAAAGGGCACTTACTAGTGCACCTATTCTTATTGTGCCAGACCCCACGGCCGACTTCATGGTATGAACAGATGCTTCCTTAGATGGTTTGGGAGCAGTTCTTATGCAGGAGGGTAGGGTTATAGCATACGAGTCTAGGAAACTTAAGACTCATGAGCTTAACTACCCTACGCATGACCTAGAGCTTGCAGTGGTTGTACATGCACTGGTGAGGTGGAGACACTTCCTTTTAGGTCATCACTTCGAGCTTCATTCAAACCATTAGAGTTTGCAGTACATCTTCACCCAGCCTAACCTTAATGCACGTCAGAGGAGATGGATGGAGTTCCTTTGTGAGTATGATTTCGATGTTCACTACATCAAAGGAAAGGAGAATGTGGTCGCAGATGCCCTAAGTAGGAGACGGCATGAGGTTTACACCATATCCATGAGCACAGATTTGAGAGACCGTATTTTGTAGCGATTGCCAGAGGATGATTGGTATCTAGAGGTTTGTCAAAGGATCCGTAATCAGGAGGCCCTGGAGGGAAAGTTTGTGGACTACTCTTTAGAGTCCAATGGTTTATTACGCCATAGAGGGCGCATCTATGTACCCTCTCCTGGGGGTTTGCGAGATTTCATTATCATGGAGCCTCATAGAGCTCCTTATGCAATGCATCCCAGGGTTAAAAAGATGCATGCTGATTTGAGGGAGTTATATCATTGGCCAGGAATGTGGCAGCTTATAGCCGAGATTGTAGCCCGATGCCTTGAGTGTCAGAGAGTCAAGGTGGAGCACCACCATCCCGGTAGGTTACTCCAGTCCCATGCTATACCAGAGTGGAAGTGGGATACTATATTAATGGACTTCATCATTGGTCTTCCTATGTCATCTCGTCGCCATGATGCTATCTTGGTGACAGTTGACAAATTGACCAAAGTAGCCCACTTCTCACCAGTCCGGACTACCTTCACAGCCCCAGCAGTGGCACAAGTGTTCTTGTGAGACATTGTCAGGCTTCATGGTGTTCCATGCAAGATTATTTCTGATAGGGATTCTATCTTTACTTCTTCCTTTTGGAAGGCATTACAGGCAGCGTTGGGCACCAAGCTCAATTTCAGCACAACCTATCATCCAGAGACAGATGGACAGACAGAGCAGGTTAACCAAGTGTTAGAGGATATGCTCTACATGTACGTCATGGATCATCAGACCCGATGGGAGGAGTACCTGCATTTAGTAGAATTTGCCTATAATAATGGGCATCACACTTCTTTGGGGATGCCACTTTTTCAGGCTTTGTATGGCAGACCATGCAGGACGCCTTTGAGTTGGGACTGTATTGAGGATAGAGTGGCCATAGGCCCTGAGATGGTCCATGATATGGAGCAGCAGGTAATTCTGATTAGACAGTGCCTTAGAGAGGCATAGGATAGGCAGAAGAAATATGCAGATGCAAAGAGGATAGACCGGAGTTACATGGTTGGGGACAGAGTTTTTCTGAGAGTGCGACCGCATAAGAGTCCAATCCTCTATGGAAAGGGTTCTAAGCTCGCACCTCGCTTTGTCGGACCTTTTGAGATCCTTGAGAGGATAGGACTAGTTGCTTATCACCTAGCTTTGCCACCTATCCTGTCACGCATCCACGATGTGTTTCATGTGTCAGTTTTGAGAAAATATATCTATGATGAGTCTCATATTTTAGATTGGGATGCCTTGCACATGGAGTCGGACGGGCAGCTAGCTTTGGAGCCCATTCGGATTTTGGCTCGCCGGACGTTGGCCCTTCGAGGTCGAGAGCTGGACCTGGTTAGGGTCCAGCGGGATTGCTATGATGAGGTTATAGCTTCATGGGAGGATGCAGCACGTATGAGATCACAATACCCTCAACTTTTTGATGAACTCCAGGAGGACGTTCATGCCTAGAGGGGGAGGGTGTGAGGCCCTACCCCGACCCATCCTATCTCTTCAGTTATTTTCATATTGGAACTATTTTGGATGCTAGTTCTGACAACCTATGGATATAGAACTTTTTATGATTCCACGATTTTTGGTAATATTGATATATATTTGATGCTCCATTTCTATTCCTTGTGGATTATAGAATATTATATGATTCCAGATTAGGGTAATATTGTGATGATGTATGTTATTATCTGAATTTTAGGATTTTTTATAATGTTAGGAATACGTTTGCATATCTTGTAGATGGATCAAATTTTGAGGATTATGATGAATTGCTTTGATTTCTGACAATCGTATTTTATAATGACAAGTCCTTGCAGAATGGATGTATTGTATTCTGATTATGTATTTTATATTATATGAGGCTATTGGGAAGTACTAATGTTTAAATTGAGTTGTGCAGGAGATTATCCATGTGACCATGGAAATATTATGGAGAATCGAGCCTAGGCCTATGTGCGTTAGTAAAACCAGGGGTTGTCTATTTGGAGAGACAACACCCCGTATGTATTGTATTTTATTCGTAAATGTAAAATGTTGCATGAGTGTAAATTGTATTTATTGAATTGTTTAAATTGTTTAAGGGACAATTACCATGTATGTAATTGTGATGTGGAATTATGTTGTAGTGTCACTTGACACCTATGTAGTATGTTGTGTTGGCAAATTGTCTTGTCACCTTTTTGGAAAGTTCTATGTTTTTGTTAATTGTTATATCTCCTAATTAACCTTGAAGGAACCAAGAAATCTAGGTTAGTGAGCCACAAGGAGGGTCAACTCAGAGTTGACCCGTAGGTTAGCTTCAGGTGGACTTTCTGAGGGTCAAATCAACTCCTAGAGTCAATTTTAGAGCATTTCTATTAAGCCTCATGGGGTACCTATGGGTGAAGGTCAAAATTGGCCATGTGTCTTTCCCTTAGGACTTGTTTAACCACCCAAAAAAGTGCTTTTCCCAAGATGGACGAATTCCATCTATAGGAGTGCCCTCCTTGGTAGGATAACCTTCTTGAAGGGAGTAATCCCTCTTCCCCATTCCATTCCCCTTCTCTAGGTACCTAGGTTAAGGAGTGTGTAAGACCTAGGGAAGACCAACCCAATGGGGGATCCCTCACTCTATCCAAGAGGTTGGAAGGAGTGAGAGAGGCCTTCTTAGGCTAAGAATGGAAGCTTAGTGAGCTAATCACCCACTCTCCATCCTTGGAGATTTTTGGAAAATTTTGGAGGAAAAATCAGTCTTAGGATAGCAGATTTGGGGGGCAAAAGGAATTGCAGAAAAGAATTAGAGGATTGGGCAACTCTTCATTAAGCTTTCCCTTAGATTTCCTTTGGCAGGTCAAGGTTGGTGTTATTTTTCCCCTCTTATGTAAATGTAAAAATGTTATGGAATGTTGGAATGGAAATTGCTGTAACTCTTTATTTGTGTTGTATTGTAAAATTTATGTGTTCTTGTTTATTTCTGTTTTATGTAATGTTGTGTTTGGGGAGTGTTCAAGACCATCCTTTCCTTGGGAGGAAAGATTGGTCTTGGGGGTGGAAGGAGCTTGACAGCCCTTAGGGTGAGAGGCTCTCATTTTGAGAGTGATCTCAAGGGTCTGTCCATGACACCCTTGCTGCTTTCTTTTGTGTTATTTCACTTGGGGGTCATAAGGGGGAGCAAATATGGCATGCTTGCCTTTTTGGGGGTCATAAGGGTGCAGGGATTAAGAATGATTTTTTTTGGTTATGCTTTCATGGGTGCCATGAGTTGGCTGTAAGTTCCATTTAGAAGATTTCTCCCCTAGGGTACTTGGTCCACTTCCACCCTAATAAGGCATCACATTTTGTGATGGAGTTTTCAGCTTGGGAAGGGGTGTCTCTGTTGTGTTGATTTCTCTTCTCCTTTGCTTGTCGTATTGCTTGGTTGTAACCCCGTCTAGGTCTTGATTCTCCTAGCTCGGGGGTGGCTTCTGGTAAGCCTAGGCTGGGAGGTGAGCATCCCATGGTCACAGCCCTAAAATTTTACATGCAGGTTTCTTGGAAAAGAGACTAAGAGTTGCAGATTTGTTTGGTGGCAGATTTTTATTCAGATACAGATTTCCTATTTAAATGCAGAAAAGCAAAAAGAAAATGTAATTTTATGAATTGCAACAAAATAAATATATGTGAATAAGGAGTTTTAGGTTGATTTCTTTTATTCTCTGTATAAAGGTTAAGAATGAAAAAAGACTGGTTAGATTATTCACCCATTTTTATATATGGGCTATTGTAACTTATTATTCTGGAAGCAATGTAATTTTTACTTAAATTTTGATGCCTATTATGTTGTTGTAGACTACATCTAAATCCGGTCTGTTAACTTGTTTATTTACTGCAATATTAAAGAAAAAGAAAGAAATGCATTAGGTTTCATTATTACTTGCATAGTTTAAATTACTGTTATTTTATGACTGTTAAAAAAAGAAAGGAAAGGGAAGAAAAATAAGGTTCATTCATAATGTTGTTAAAAGACTAAGATCAGAAAGTTTAAGATGTTAGAATCTCAAAACAATATAAGGGTTTTCAGCCCTATTATTTTAACATTTAATTATATATATCTATAAATATATAAGTATATATATTGAAAAATATATACCTATATATATATAAATATATATATAAATTGCTATATGTGCATACCCCTGCAACAACAAAAACGACATGTTCTGATCTTGTGTATCCCTGTTACAAAAAATATATATAAAGGATTGCACGTTGCTGTGTTAAAAATAATCCAAAACAAACTTCCTAATCCTAACCATATATATATATATATATATATATATATATATATATATATATATATATATATATATATATATATATATATATATATATATATATATATACCCCTGCATCTGAATCATACTCATTAGATACCCTTTTAAAAAAAAGAGGTATATGTATGTATTCTGGTCATGGCAGTGAATATACACACATATATATATAAATATATGCATATAGAAATATATTTATATATATATATATATAAAAAAATACATATATATATATATATACTGTTATATTAAAAAGGAAAGCGAAATATTAAATATTAAAACCTACAAAAAAAAAACTCATTGGAAAATCGTGGGTACCGAGCCGAGCCACTGTGTGTTAACACAGTGGACGGCTCACAGCCGAGCCACTGTGTTTACACACAGTGGGCAGCGCCGAAGGGCACCGCACTGTGTGTAAACACAATGGAGCAGAAGTGGCCGCCACTATGCTACACACAGTGGGCGGCGCCCGCCACTGTGTGTATACACAGTGGGCAGCAGGTTACACCGTCCGCCACTGTGTGTACGCACAACGGCGCCAAGGGGAAACCCACGCCAAACCCTCTGTTCTTCCCTCTTTGAACCCCCCGCCGTGCCCTATCTGTCGTACCTACAATCACACTAAACAATAAAAAAAAAATGGTATAATAAACCCTAACCCATTTCAGGTTAGGGTATAAAATTTGTAAGAAAATAAAATAAAATGGGAATATATAGAAATGCAACCCTAACCCAATTTCGGGTTAGGGTTAGCATTTTAGGGATTTTATATATATATATATATGGGAGCATTAAAATGTAGTTTTTAATTAGGGTTAGCATTTTAGGAAAAGGGGAATTCTTTATTTAAGAAGAATTTTAAATTAGGGATGGGAAATTTAAATTGGAATTTTAAAATTTGATTTTAATATATATTTGGGGTTAATTTAATAATTGAATTATTATATGTCTTTTTATTCTTTAGGGAATTAAAACTTTAATATAGTAAAATTAAAGGGGTTTAAAAATGAAGAGTTATTATAGTTGGATACACCATACATTAAATCGATTAATTTATTTAATTAATCAATAGATTTTCCTCAACTCATTTGGACGTTAGGTTATATTGTAAATGGGGAAAATTTAAAAAGGAGAAATTGTAAATTAATTTTATGAACCATAAGCCTTGTGACCGATTTGGCCGAAATAATTAAATCATCAAAATTAAGGGTTTAGGGAAAATTAGAATTGGTTTTAGCTTATTGTCGATTTTAGTGGGCAAACGACATTATAGTAATTTTGAACCCTCATCGGTTGGATTTAAATAATAAATTTGCATGTGCATCAATTAATTAATAGCATTATCATTATATGATTGGGAATGATTTAATACATCAAGAGAACCAATTAACCCTTGTTTGAATTAGCGACAACCTGATTTAGGTAATTGAGCTAGCCAACTATCCGTGATACTAATTAATCTCCACCAAGCAAGTCGCTCGTTCGAGTTGGTTAATTAACCCAACCCTAGTAAGTGAATTTATTTACATCTTAGATAAGACAAACTCTAATAAAGTTATTATATTGTAGGATATGTTGCGAGTTCATGACGTCAAAAAAATTTGTTGTTCCGTTTTTGTGTCTAAAAGTTTGGGCACGACATTTTGGTATCAGAGCAAGGTTTCCGACACTGGGAACCTTTCTCCATTACGTTTCGCTTTAATTATCTAAATTAATCAAATATTCTTCCAAGGAAAAAATAAAATAAAATAAAAATAATAATATCAATATATGAAAATTAAATTATTTAATTAAATTATTTATTTATTTTATTTTTGTTTTCTCATTAGGATGCCTCCGACTACGTGACAAGCTCGCAAGCGCTGAAGGGGTCCTAAGTGTACACGTAAGGCACGTGAGGATGTTGCTAGGGAGGAACCGGTTCCAGAAGGGAACCCGGAAGCACCTCCCGAACCGCCGGTTGACCCTAACTGAGACATCTTGCTAGCTCTTCAGAACTTGATCGGGATCGTGCAGGATAGGCTTCCAGCAATGGACCGTCATGTAGACAATTAGAACTCAGAGAGTCATAGGTCAGTAGAGAGGGAACGGAGTAGGATTCCACCTCCTAATTCCATAGAGGGCGAGGCAGAGCATGAGCCGGAGTCCGTTCACCTGCCCGGACCACCTCCAGTAGCGGCACCTATGTACTTTGAGAGAGCACGTCAGGAACCAGGAGACCTGATTAGAGAGGTTTTGCGCCTCCAGCCACCATCTTTTGGAGGAACTACTAACGGAGTAGACGCTGAGGCATGGCTTTTGAGCCTAGATCGGTGCTTCGCATTGCGATCTTATGAAAGCAATCTGAAGGCACGAGTTGCAGTCCACCTTCTGAGATCGACAGCCTCCACATGGTGGAAGAAGGAGGAATTCAAGTGTGGACTCACTGCAGATACCATCACATGGGAAATCTTCACAGAGAGGTTCAGAGAGAGGTACCTGTCAGAGCACTTCAGGCAGCGTCGGATCGATGATTTCCATGACCTTCAGCAGAAGGGTCTCTCAGTGACCCAGTACGAGAGTAAGTTTATTGAGCTCCTACCCCTGTGGAATACATCCACTCCTACATCAATCCTTGTAAGATTTTGCAAGTGATTCAGGGATTGATGCAATTAGCATCATGCTCAACTTACTTCATGAAGGGGTACAACCCCTAGTTGTCTTCTAAGACACTCAAATGTTGTCTTAGGCAGAGGTTTGGTAAAGATATCTGCAAGCTACTCCTTGGTAGAAACATGCTCTAAGATAACATCTTTACTTTGAAATTTTTCCCTCAAAAAGTGATACTTCAATTCAATGTGCTTGGTGCGAGTGTGCAAAACAGGATTCTTAGAAATATTTATGGCACTTGTATTGTCACATAAAATCTTTATAGGTTCTAAGATTTTCATCTTGAAACCTTCCAAATTGTGCCTCATCCAAATAGCCTGTGTGCAATTCATATAAGCTACAACATACTCAGCTTCAGTAGTAGATTGTGAAGTACAACTCTTCTTCTTACTACTCCACGAAACAAGCCTTCCTCCAAGAAAAAATTCTCCACCGGTAGTGCTTTTCCGGTCATCAACATTTCCTGCCCAATCAGCATCTGTGTACACTTTCAAATCAAAGTTTCCTCCATATGGATACCATAATCCATAATCAATTATACCTTTCAGATATTTAAAAATTCTCTTGGTTGTTGTCAAATGTGCTTCCTTTGGATTCTTTTGAAATCTAGCTACTTTACCAACCGCATGGGCAATATTTGGTCTGTTGTGAACAACATAGTGTAATTTGCCAATCATTGACCTATATTCCTTTTCATCAACAAACTTAGATTCATCTTCCTTGGACAACTTACAACCTATAACCATTGGAGTTCCAACTAGTTTACAGTCACTCATGCCAAAAGTCTTCAAAACCTCTTTCACATACGTAGATTGTGTAATGAAAATACCATTCTTCATTTGTTGTATTTGCAAGCCTATGAAAAATTTATTATCCCCTAATAAAGAAATTTCAAATTAATTTCTCATTTCATCTGCAAAATTGTTTCTCATGACATCATTACCTCCAAAAATAATATCATCAACAAATACTTCACTGACCAGTATTTCATCTCCTTCAAACTTGAGATAAATATTACTATCATCACTAGTTATTGCAAAGCCTATCTTCATCAGATATGTATGAAGCCTATATGTATGAAGCCTTTCATACCATGCTCTGGGTGCCTGCTTTAATCCATACAAAGCTTTATGCAATCTTCATACCATGTCTTTCTCATCTATCAAAGCATAGCCATCTGGCTGCTCTATGTATACCTCTTCTTCCAATATCCCATTCAAAAATGCAGACTTAACATTCATCTGGTATACCTTGGACTTCTTATGGGCTGCAAATGCAAGTAAAGTTCTGACACCTTCCAGTCTTGCTACTGGTGCAAAATTTTTGCCATAATCTTCTCCTTCTTCTTGCGCATAACCCTTGCAAACTAATCTTGCCTTGTTGCGAACTACAACACCATCTTCATTTAACTTGTTTCTGAGCACCCATTTAGTACCTATAACATTCTTATTTACTGGTCAAGGTACTAGGTGTTATTACTTATTAAGTTGTCATTAGTTTTATGTCCAAAGTCATCCTATATACTCTAGTCGGTTAACACTACCGAAATATTCAGTCAGTAAGAACTAATGCAGTCGGTTACAGAAGAAAGGAGTCACAGAGTTAAGTATACACTGAGCTATCTATCGAGTAACATTCTATGTCTACCAAGCAGCAAAGAAGGAATACCGAGTAATCTGAACCGAGTAGAAACGTGTTACCAGATTCAATGAACCCGGACACATATGTGAAACATGTTACAAAACTCGAGAAGATCTAACTGTTGTCACATGGGAAATTGCACTTCAAGATTTTGTATGATTTTGAGGAAGTTTATCCAATGAAATAATTTTTATGTTTATTCATTCGATGAATCTTATTTGTAAGATCGAAGCATGAACTGATCACCTTCCCAGAGATCTATTTATACAGTATGATTTGAATATCAAATGAGGAGGAGAGACATGTGTGATAAAAAGAGTTAAAAGGGAAAATCAAAGGAGGAGAGACAATGTGTTGTGACTGCTAAGAATGACAGAGATATTCAGAGGTCACTGAGAAAGTCTTCAAAGAATAGTTTATGCAACAAAGTAAACAGAAGGGTTTACCGAGTTGTTTTATCAATTATCGAGGTATGCTATGAGCAAGGTAATGTAATATTGAGCACATAGAGTCTGCTATAACATTTCAGATGTAAAGTTGCAGATATTTTGTAAAGATTTTATTGAATCATTTGAGTTGTAATAGAAACCTTTAGCAAGGTAAAAGACTCTAACAAAGTCTATAAATTGTAAAGCCTTTAATCAGGTGTAGCATTTTGTATAAGTGTTGTGAAATCCTTTAGCAAGGTAGATCTAAAGATCTTGATACTCCTAACAGGGTAAGCTATCAGAAATAGCTAAACATGTAGCCCTAACTGAGAAACCTTTATTATTGCAGTAGTGAAGTTGTGGGTACCATCCCCACCGTGATTTTTCTCTCTAACCAAGAGTTTATGTGTAACCAAAATAATTGTGTTATGGAGTGAAATGTGTATGAATGTTATTTCTATTATTATGTTTCAACATTATATATTATGAGATCTACAATATTTAGTTTATGTTTATCAGTAAAGTTATTATTGAAGAAAAGTTTTGAAGTACTGATTCATCCCTTCCCTCTCAGTACATTAGCTTTCCTGGTTGGACCTAACAATTGGTATCAGGGCTATTCTCTTGGAAAAGGGTTTAACAGCCTAAAGAGAAATATCTTGTCAATGGAAGGCTACAAACAATCTCGGAGAATTGTGAATCTTCAAGAAGAGCTGGATCATGCTAATCAAGTGAGTGCAGACATGCAGAGACAAATGCAAATATCACTGAAAGTCAGAAGAAGGTTTTTTGATGATTTGCAGGACTCACAAGAGTTGGTGGAACAAATTGAGACATCATCCGAGAACAGCATATCAGAAGAGACTGAAGAAATGATTGGAGAACTGAAAGAAAAGAACAAAACACTGAATGAACAGCTAAAAGCAATGAAAAGAGATCATGAGTACTTCAGCACATAGATGACTAAAAATCTTGATGCATTGAGAACAGCTGAGGATAACATAAGAGATATGGAAAGGGAAAAACAACAGCTAGAAGCATTGGTGTCTAAAAATAATGATGAAATCACAAGGATGAATGGAATTCAAAGTAATCTATCTAATCAATTGGGTTATGCACATCACGAAGCAAATCTAAAGGAAAATGAGAATCAAGCATTGAAACTTGAACTATCAAGATTTACCGATGAACTTGAAGTAGAAAAGAAGTCAAAAAAAACACTAAAGAAAAGTTATGAAGCATCAAGGATGTTGGATGAGCAACTAACCATAAGAAGACCCAACAAAGATGTAGGACTCGGTTACAAAGGAAAGAACTCCACCGAGAAAGGGATCAACACCATCAAGAGAGGAGGATCATCAAAGCAAGCTAGAAACAAAGACAAGATAAAGGACAAGAAGCCTATTTGCAACTACTGTGGAAAACAAGGTCATACTGCCAACATTTGCTGGATCAGAAAAGGTAAGCAATCGAATGTCACTAGGTCTGATAATTATTGTTACAATTGCAATAAGTATGGTCACACATCTAATCAATGTAGGAATAAGTTGGTTAACAATTATCAGAAGGCAAAATTCAAGGGGTTTTGCAAAAACTGCAATAGATACGGTCACAGTACCGAGAAGTGTTTGTTTAAGCAGAAAAACCATATGTGGTCTTCACACCAAGCAAATGCTAGAAGTTACCAAACTCACACAGATATCAACCAACAGTATATTACAGTACCATGGGATTACAATACAAGGATATGGTGTGAATGATGTGGAAGATATGGACATATAAGTGCCAACTGCATGATAAGGTTTGGAATGAACAACCGGAGATCATGGAGAAATCCTTGAATGGCATGCTTTCATTGTCACAAAGTTGGACACTTGGCTAAAGATTGCAGAGATCAATCCAGAGGAAATACTGAGGAGATAAGAAGCACATTTCAAAAATTTTGGAAAAATAAATAAAATGTGTCAACTAATGAAGAAAGCACCTTACCTACCGCGTTAGGTGCATCTACCTCGAATTAATCAGTAAAGGTATAAAGGGACTGCATTCATTCAAATATTATATTTTAACAAGTTCCTATTTAAATCATGTACTTAATTTCAAAATCTGCATAGGTAAGATGCATTAGCAAGTTTGAAATTCTATCTAGACTTTTGGAGTACCAGAGAAGTCGGTAAATGCAGGAAGCCTGTCTAGTCGGTAATAGCAGAAAAGGAAGGTAATTGGTTTAGTGGAACCGAGTGCATTTAATGCTTTCTTAGCTACTTGCACAAAGCCCGATAAGGTAAAATGTGTACTTAAAATCCTTTGCGCGGTCATTTTACACTCACCAGTTATCGAAGAGCAGAGCTAAGCGATTCAAAGGCGATCAAACACCTCCCGAGCAAATTTCAAGGTATTTATACAGCAATCTCAAACGCTTTTTCAAAGCTAGTTAACCGAGCAATATCAGTTGTGAACATCTGCATTATATTTACTAAGTCAAAGAGTGTTTTATGTCAAGATAAAACCCTAAGCTCTTTTGTTAGTAGAAATCCAAGTTAGAAATGGCTCCTAAGTTGCAGAATCCTGTTGTAGTTAAGACCATTGAGAAGCCGTCAATAAAGTTTTCCTTACCTCCTAAGGTAGCATCTGAACCCGATGAGAAAACTGCATTCTCTCTCATTCTGGATAGGGTTCTATTAGTTGAGGATGTCAGATTCTACACTAAGTGTCATGTTGAAGAACTAGGTCATCCCAAAATCAAGGTCATGTATGATGAGCTATGCACCGATGGAAACCTGGATAGTAAGTATGAGCATATCAAAGTAAAGGGATTGACCAAAGCCCTAACCTACCCTCAAGTTTTCAAACCCTAGTGGGTTAAATTTGTTTCGAGCAGAGTTCATGATGACTTCATGTGGTTAGAGGAGCAACCATTCAAAATCAACAAGGAGATTATTCACTTAATAACCGGATATCCTATATTCGATCATGCCTGAGCACGGAAGATGATTTCACAAAAGGAATTGATAACTTTAACCGGAGTTGAGTTTGATTGCAAAGGTCTTAAGTTGAATAATGTTATAGATGTAGAGCTAAAATTTGTAATTAGAGTCATAGGTTATTGTTTCTTTTAATCGGCAAGAGAAAATAGTGTACCATGTGCAGCCATAGATTTGGCCTACAAGATTGTGAAGAAAGGCATGAAGATTGATCTATGTGAAGTGTTGTTGAAAAACCTATTTGAAAATCTCAACACTATAAGGAAACCAAAGAAGAATAACTCGGCTAACACATTAAAGTTTGGATCACTCTTAGTGTGCATGTTTTTCTATTTTCAGAAATTCTTCCCATCAGTCGGTAATGTTGTCTGGGAGTTACACCGACCAATCACCCATCAAATAAATGATTTTATCAAACAGCTAGGTGATAATTTCAATGATATAATGGATGATTATTTTAGCAAATTTCAAGAGAAGATGCATAACAGGTACAGAATCCCACCTCAGTTAGTGGAGAAATATAAGGATGATATATGTTTTGAAGTAGACACCGACTACTGCTATGTCAATGCAGTAGAACCCAGAACTCAATCCTCATCACTATGGGTTATGAGATTGATTCTAAAATTTCTCAACAACAGATAGATGCATTTTTGGCACTTCCAAGGAACTCTACCATGCTCAGATATGGTACCTATGAAGAGGTAAAATAGAAGGTAAAAATGAGCAAAGTAGTACCGAAGGCTACAAGAAAAGCCACTAAAATGATAAAAGATTTAACTAAGAAATTTGGAGAAGGTTCTACCTCCACACCTACTAATTCATCAAATGAGCTACTTTCAATAGAGGAAGAATCTAAAGCTCAAGAAGCAACAATTACTCTAAGCATCAAGTTACCAAAGGGAAAAGTATTGAAAAGAAAGAAACAGGATACACCTAAGGTATCACCGACTCCGCAAGTAAAAAGACCCAACACTAGATCATCTGCAGTGTCACTCAGTAAGAGACAGAAAACTGTTGAATTGCCTAAGGTTACTAAGACTTATAGAAAGTCAACCAGGAGAATCATTTTGAATAAGGAGTCAAGAGACACAGAATCTGAAGACAAAAATAAATTTCAGATTGTCAAAAGCACAAAGGAAGATGTACATAGTGTTGACAACTTCTGTGCCAATTTGAAACAATATGGTGGATTTGGGTCATTTAGGTATGTCAAATATGACTCTCGGATAGAAGAAGAAAAGAGGCAAATAGAAGAGCCAGTTGTATGTACACTTCTTAAATTCTGAGTAGTTCCATTGGAAGTAAGTAATTTTCTTCCAAATGCATTATATTCTCACATTGACAACAGATGGAAATATGCTATGGACTCGGAGAAATAAATAAGAGAAAGAGTTTTGGTACATCTATTTCTAGACATGTCGGTAGAAGATATAAGAAAATATTTGAAAAACTACCAGAAAAACTTTCAAGTGAAGAAAAGAGCCTTGAAAATGATGAATGGACTCTATCTTGAAGTTGAACAGGAGACAAGAAAAATGGCAAGAAATCTTCAGAATTCAAACTAAAGAAACTCAAGGTGAAGTAAAAATTGTTGACATCACCGAGCAAGATCCTGCTTTAACTATTCAACAAGATGAGGATGTCATGGATACTGAGGTATAGGAACAAGAAATGATAGAAGGAAATGCTTATGCCAAACTGGTATCAAGTGAATCAGTTTTGGAACAAGTTAAGTCCTATGTTTCGGTAACCCAACAAGTGATCACCAAGCAACCTCAGGACACTGATCAAGGCAAAGAGGGTCAACAGTCTACAAAAGGAGAATCTACTTCTCAGGCCACTGAGGAACAGACTTCTCAAGCACCTGCATGAACTGAAACTGTTTCTACTGAGACCCCAAGCATCGAATCACCGAAGGACTCATCAGAGGCTAAAGGAATCGATAAAAGTGTTTTCTCTACCGAGCAACCTATCGAGGATGTACAAGCCTCCAAAGCCATTGTACTAGTTCAACCAATGAAAGCCTCATCATCCAAGGAAAAGAAAATAAAAAAGCATAGTTTCAAGGTAGATCTATCTAAACCTATTGTGTTTCCCAATGTTGACATTTCCAAACTGAAAGGGCAAGCACTTATTGAATTCGGAGAACTATGCAAAGCCAAAGCAGAGCAAGAAAGACAAATGGCTATTTAGAAGAAGAATCGAGTACTTCAGAAGGTTAAAGCATTATTAACAGACATGCTCCCTGAAGCTACTGTGAATAAAGATGCTGCCATCCATATACAATTGGATGAACTACTCACTAAATTAGAAGCATCAGGAGTAGACGCATCAGAATACCTTAGCAAATTAAAGGACAAAGAGCTAACTGCAAAAATGATTGAAGAAGTGCAAAAAGCCATTGCTATTGGTAAACTCAAGCTTGTTGGATTCATTGCTAAGTTGTCCCCTCAACTCAAGCACATTCTTTATTTATTCCAGAAATTATGTACATTTTCATTATTTATCAAGGATATCAAACATAAGACTAAAGTCATTGAACAACAGATTTCAAATCTCTCAAATAAATTGACCACTGAGCCAAATTCTATTCAAAATTTCTATACCAAGCTGCAAACTTTTATGGCTCAACAGTTGGAACTTCGGAATGAAGAGCACAAAATTAGGATGGATATCATGACTCTTCAGACATTATTTATTCCCCATCTTTCATCAGTCCAAGAGTAGATTAACCAAGCTACATAGTTGTCCACTCAAGCCGAGGGAAGCACATTAGATGGTCTGATTTCACTGTTAGCTGATATTACAGCTCAGAATTCTTTAATGGAAAGTGTCAAGGGTGCACTTACCAATGCTCTCATCGATGCTTGAACGAAGTACAAATCTATTTTTGATCAGTTGCCCCCACCAAATGGTAACTAGTTTTGATATTTGTCAAAAAGGGGGAGTGTACTGAGTATAAGAGGGAGTATATCGAGCAGAACAGTGTATCCAAGTGTATAGTTGAATTTGACAGTAGGAGCATAGAACTCAGAGCAGGGAACACCGAGCATTACAATATATTGATAAGGGGAGTATATATTTGAATATGTTACTATTCATTGACAATTGTATATACTATCATTCTAGTCAAGTTTTGTAAGTATATAGATTTTGAGTTATGACTTTGAAAAGAGTTTTGTCAAACATACCAAACTAATGTCAAAAGGGAAGATTGTTATTACTTATTAAGTTGTCATTAGTTTTATGTCCAAAGTCATCCTATATACTCTAGTTGGTTAACACTACCAAAATATTCAGTCGGTAAGCACTAATGCAGTCGGTTACAAAAGAAAGGAGTTACAGAGTTTAGTATACACCGAGCTATCTACTGAGTAACGTTCTATGTCTACCGAGCAATAAAGAAAGAATACCGAGTAATCTGAACCGAGTAGAAACGTGTTACCAGATTCAATGAACCTGGACACATATGTGAAACATGTTACAAAACTCGAGAAGATCTAACCGTTATCACATAGGAAATTGTACTTCAAGATTTTGTATGATTTTGAGGAAGTTTATCCAATGAAATAATTTGTATGTTTATTCATTCGATGAATCTTGTTTGTAAGATCGAAGCATGAACAGATCACCATCCCAGAGATATATTTATACAGTATAATTTGATATCAAATGAGGAGGACAGCCATGTGTGATAAAAAGAGTTAAAAGGGAAAATCAAAGGAGGAGAGACAATGTGTTTTGACTACTAAGAATGACAGAGATATTCAGAGGTCGCTGAGAAAGTCTTCAAAGAACAGTTTATGGGATAGAGTAAACAGAAAGGTTTACCGAGTTGTTTTATCAATTAACAAGGTATGCTATGAGCAAGGTAATGTCAGATTGAGCACATAGAGTCTGCTATAACATTTCAGATGTAAAGTTTCAGATATTTTGTAAAGATTTTATTGAATCATTTGAGTTGTAATAGAAACCTTTAACAAGGTAAAAGACTAACAAATTCTATAAATTGTAAATCCTTTAATCAAGTGCAAAATTTTGTATAAGTGTTGTGAAATCCTTTAGAAAGGTAGATCTAAAGATCTTGATACTCCTAATAGGGTACGCTATCAAAAATAGCTAAACATGTAGCTCTAATCGAGCAACCTTTATTATTGGAGTAGTGAAGTTGTGGGTGCCATCCCCACCGCAGTTTTTCTCTCTAACCAAGAGTTTTCGCATAACCAAAATAATTGTGTTATGGAGTGAAATGTGTATGAATTTTATTTCAAATAGCTAAACATGTATCTCTAACCGAGCAACCTTTATTATTGCAGTAGTGAAGTTGTGGGTGCCATCCCCACCGTAGTTTTTCTCTCTAACCAAGAGTTTGTGCATAACCAAAATAATTGTGTTATGGAGTGAAATGTGTATGAATGTTATTTCTATAATTATGTTTCAGCATTATATATTATGAGATCTATAGTATTCAGTTTATGTTTATCAGTAAAGTTATTATTGAAGAAAAGTTTTGAAGTACTGATTCACCCCTTCCCTCTCAGTACATTAGCTTTCCTGGTTGGACCTAACACTATGGTCCAAGTGTTGTTCTTCTCAATTTGATCCAATTCCTCCATAGCTTTAACCCAATGATCATCGCCAAATACCTCCTTAGCACTTCTTGGTTCAATGGTGGAGATCGTACAAGAGTTCTCTCTTATTCTCCTTCTAGTTAGTACTCTAGCATCCTTATCCCCAATAATCTGCTCAAGATTGTGATTCAGTCTCACATATCTAGGAATAACATGATCAATCCCTTTAGGTTTAGCTTCTTCATTATCATCTTCTTCTGAATTTATTTGTTCCAGTTGAACAAGTGCATCAGAATTTTCTTTACCGGTATCTGATTTAACAGCTTCAGGTTCCAAAAGAAAAATGCAAGGATCTTCATCCTTTTTCTCTGAGTTGGTTCCTTCTGAGTCTGGTTGTTGAAGCATTTGTAGGCCTTACTCTTGGTGGAATAGCCAAGAAATATTCCTTCATCACTCTTAGCTTCAAACTTACTTATGTAATCACCTCTCTTAATAAAACATTTGCTACCAAATATCTTAAAATAGCTAGCATCAGGTGATCTCCCATACCAATATTCATAAGGGGTCTTGTCCTTACCTCTTTTCATCAGAACTCGGTTCATTGTGTAGACAGTTGTACTTACAGCTTCTTTCCAAAATGTTTTCGCTACACCTCCTTGTATCAACATTGTCCTAGTAGCTTCAACCACTGACCGGTTGTTTCTCTTTGCTATACCATTCTGCTATGGTGTCCTTGGTGTAGAAAGTTGTCGCTTGATACTGTTCTCATCATAGTACTTAGTGAATTCATCAAAAGTAAATTCACCACCTTGATCTATTCTCAGACATTTTATCTTTTTGTCACTCTCTTTCTCAGCTAAGGCTCTTAATGCCTTAAAATTACCAAAGGCTTCATTCTTATCCTTCAAGAATGTGACCCACATCATCCTTGAACAATCATCAATGAAGATCATGAAATATTTGTCAACATGAATGCTTCTTGTTTTTATTGGTCCACATAGATCTGTATGAACCAAATCTAACAAGTGCTCTGCTAAGAAAGACTTGCTCTTGAAAGTTGAAGAAGTCATCTTTCCTAACTAGCACTCTTTACAAAGAGCATTAACCGGTTTGTCTAGCTGAGGCAGACCTCTTACTGTCTTGGACTTGCTCACTTTAACAATGTTATCAAAGTTTATATGACAAAATATCCTATGCCAAAGCCAACAATCATCTATTTTTGCAATCAAACACTTGCTAACTTTAGGATAAAGATGAAACAAATTACCTCTGGCTTGTTTCCTGGTTGCAATCAAGTCACCTTTGTTGTCAAAGATTTTGCACATACCATTTCTAAACTCCAGTGGGTATCCTTTGTCATTAAGTTGTGCCATACTCTGAAGATTCTGCTTTAGACCTTCAACCCAATAGAAATCGTCAACACTGCTCTTCCCATTGAGAGAAATAACTCCCTTACCTTTAACCATACAGCATGAGTTATTGTCAAATCTGACAACACCACCATCAAATTCCTTCAAGGAAATAAATTTGCTCTGATCACCAGCCATATGATGTGAACAGCCACTATCAATGATCCAATCATCAAAGTTATCCATCCTGGACACTAATGCCTTCTAATTTGGTATATCTTCCTTAATTGCTACAAACAAAATATCTTCACTAGCATCATCATCAGGTTTTTCATTAGTAATACCAATGTCAACCGCTATAAGACAATCTCTCTTGCCTTTACCCTTATACTTCTTGAATTTGTCTCTCTTGTGTTCATTTTCACCATTAGGACAATTAGCTACTATATGACCAATCTTGTTGCATGCAAAAAAATTTAAAGGTAGTTTACCTCTGTATTTCCCAATGCCTCTAGGTAGTTGTTTGAGAATCCAAGCTAAAGGACCACCTTGTTAGAGGATTTAGAAGTAACCAATCTTGTTAGAGCTTACCCGGTTAGGGGATTTCAATTCTGTTGTAATTGTTAGAAAACAATAGGTTTTTTGATCTATCTAAATAGCACTACATTTGCTTGATCAGATCCTTTTAATCTTTAATCTTCCTTTCTCAAACTGTAGATTCATTCTTTGGTTAGGCAACCACACACTCAACTAATTCTACCAACTTTTCCAACTCCTTTTACAAACAAATTCATTGACCTTAAATACAAATCAATTAGGTCAGTAACACAACAAAAACTAACTCTCTCATAGAGATTACAAACAAGTCGGTACAAGTGTGACCATTGGATTTACATAGCAATATGTACACATTCTTCAAAAAAATTCCAACCGCTCCATGATCACCGCTTCATCAGACTTTGTAACTCATCACGCGCTTTGCATTAGATGCAATCCACTTTGCTCATTCCCTAGACAATCAAACAAACGCACCAAAATAGTCTGAGCTTATCTTCATACAATGACCACACATGTCACCATCATTACCACTCATCATTAGATCTTAAACCAACATACTTGATCAGTGAGGGTTAACAAAACAACAATCGGTAGGTTTTACCGGTTACACTTCATAGAAAGGTTTTAACCTTATACACTAGTTTACTAGTTCAACTCACATACTTACATACCAATTTACAACATCTTCCTCAAAGCTCTTCCTACCAGTTACAAGATAATATCAATAACAACAATATCAACAATATTAAAAGTAGCATTACCAGTTCAATTGACATCAATGACAACATAACATATCTTTAATGCAATCTTCATGCAAATGCCAACAATGATGCAGTTGAACAGAAAGTAGAGGAGAAATGTCAAGATGAATAGATGGAATTCAAGGTACCGACACCTTCACTAGCTGTTGGTCCCTCATTGTTGGCACTTGACTCATCCAGTCAAGAAGATTTTGGTCATTTTTAGAATAAGAATATTTAGCAGTTGAGCAATTTTGAATTGATGTTTGTTGCGGCTCAGAAATTAAGGAAGGAAGGATCAGAGGATAAGAAGGTTATTGAGTAGGCTATTCCAATTTTGCAGCACCTTGCACTGGAATGCAAGATAGATCAGGTTGCAAGTCCATCCAATAAGTTGAAAGGTTTTACTGAGCACATTGCAAAAGAGTATAAAACTCTTCAACAAGTGTCAAACCTGCAGTTGGTGGAAAGATATAATACAGCTAGAAAGGTCACCTATGATAATATGACCACATCCAATAAAGCTAAGCTGATAGAAGAAATGACAAGAATTGATGAAGCTCATCATCAATGTAGTCGCATATACCGATCTTGCACTAACACAACAAAACTTACAAAAAACTTGGATAATAAAGTTTAAGGCGGATAGGGACAAGTTGGAACAACTTGTAGTTACTTCTAATGCTATTGAATCATTGACCATCTCTGTTGATGGTCAAATTTTATTTTTAGAGTCTGAAATTTCAGCTCTAGAGAAGGAAAAGGACAAGATAATCCGACGGGCCAAAGAATTGAGAGGTTTGGTAAGTCCCTGGCTTAATACTTTGTTACTTCATAAGCGGGAATGTATGGATCAGATGAATATGCCCACACCGACAACCCTAACAGAAGAAGAATTGCATGCTTACATTCTGAACGGGTTTGTATCAATTTTAGGAACTCTAAAATCCGATTGGGATACTTATTTGGTATTTTTTAAGGGTTCTTATCTGGATATTTTCAAGTACATTTAGATCCAGTATTCACAATTTTTCTTTGTACAAAATTTCTTTCATTTCTTATTTTTTGCCCCGGCCTTTCGCATTGTTGTCAAAGGAGGAGAGGTGGATGTGAAAAATGTCAAGGGACATAAGAAGTAATGTATAGCTCAAGGGGAGTAGTCTTCTGAGATTAGTTTTGGGAGATTAGTTTTTGGATAGGAACCGGTACAACACTTCAACGATCTATTTTTCACATGAGTGTTGCTATCAATGCCAAAGGGGGAGATTGTTGGAAATTGGCACTCATCTGGGTTATAGGTGTTGTCATTGATGGCAACACAATTCATGGGAGATCTGACAATCAAGGTAACTGACATTCACTTCACCGGCACTCAGGAAACCGACAGGCATGTAACTGGCAAACTTGGAACCGGTATTCTAAGGCCAACATAAGAGATTGATCCAATAAGCATGGAAGCGACAACGCTCATATTGTTTCATGTTTATATTTTATTTGGGACAATATGTGTCTTATCATTTGTAATATGATTGTAAGCCAGCATAAGGCATTTGTGTTTATTCATGCAAATGGGCATATAAGTCAGTCTAGGTTAGGTCATTTTGTGGATATGAAAAATAATAGATGTGATAGGTTATGTGATGGTATGTGAGCAAGATCTTGATCGATATAATGCGAATGTAAAGATTTGTAATCGATCTTGATTATTTGTCTAGAGTTTTGGAAACCAATCTAAGCTACCAGTAAGGGAGGTTACAGTATAACCGGTATAGACAGTGCTTTAACTGAAACTCATCCAGCATAGCAGATGGACATTCTTAGTTTAGTTTTTGTTTGTAATCGAGTACTTTGGATCTGTAGTTAGTGAGGCTCCCTTTGTGATGAGCAATGTGCCTTCCTACATGTGCAAGCCCCTCTTGTAATATTTATTTAGTTGGCCAGTGGATAGATATTGTGGGTCTCCAATCCCACCATTTTTTTTTCCTCTTTGAGGGTTTCCACGTATAAATCTATGTGTTATAGTGTTGATTCATGTGGTTTCATTAATATTACTTGTTGTTACTTTCTTTTATGTATACCAGTTATTAAGTGGATTTGTTAATAAGGATAAAAATACTATATCTGACAGAACATTGATTCATCCCCCCCCCTCTCAGTGTTATTGGATTCCAACATTATGACCATGTGATATGCCTTATTCCAGGTTTGTGGCCTTGGGTGATGAGTTTGGTGTAAGTTGGAAGATATGGTAGACAGGTTTTGGTTAGAACAATGGTTATTGGCAATAACATGTGGAAATTCATTATGCGGATCTTGTGGATCTATTTTGGTGATTGATTGTATGTTTGAAAATGAAGAGCCAACATATGGGAAGAATGTGGACATTTTGTTTTGGTCTGCATGATTTGTTTTGATTGTATTGAGTCGACTTGTATACATGTTTCATCTTGTGTGTTGTGTTCTTGAAGCTGACATAATAAAGTTCTAAATTGGTGATGCGGATATATAAGACACTAGGTTTATTTGATCATTTTGAAAATGGATAAGTGTGTGTGATGTGTATGATCGATTGTGTGCAGTTTCACGTGTGCAAGGTGAAAGATTTGTGCTCTGGTACAGTGCAAAATATCAGAATAGAGTAGTGTAGCAGAGTTGAGTAAGATAAAGTATTTGTGCTTAACCGGAACTGACTTTAGCATATGCAGATATTTTTTATCTGTTCAGACATTCCATTGAATATATATAATCATTTTGTAAGGTAGTGAGCCTTTCGGGGTTGTATCCCTTACTTGTATTTGAGCAGTGAGCTCTATGCAGTGTGCCTAAATGCATGTGCATTCCTCTTATGTAATATTTTTATACTTCTAACATAGTATATTAATATTGTGGGTCTGAATCCCACCATGGTTTTTCCCTTAATCAGGTTTCCACATAAAAATCTTGGTGTTATGGTGTTTATGATCTTTGCTTTGTGTTTCTACACTTTACTTTTCTTCATTTGCATTAAGAGGTTGAAAGAACAAGTTAATAAAGTTAAAAATTATAGAAAAATTATTCACCCCCCCTCTCAGTGTTCCTTGATCCCAACAATAGGTATGAGAGATTTGTTCCTCAGAAGAATCCTAACAGCTTGAGAAAGATCCAGGAAAGTGAATCAATAGATTCTGGTAGTCTTAGCCAATAGCTAGTTGTTTCTCTTGAAGATTTTGATCATGCACAAGATGAGAAATGGCAAGTGAAATAAAATCTTGAAGATGTTGAGGAATACATTGAAACATTGAAATATCAGTTGAACAAGTCAAGGGAAAAGAGAGGAACTTGTTGATAAGTTGAAAGAGAAAGAAAGTCAAAGCATTGATGAAGAAACCTTGAAGGAGAAGACAGAAGAGTGTGAGAGACTTTCTAGAGCTAATATAGTACAGAAGAATGAGATGGAAGCCATTGTGATGAGATTGACAAAGGAGATTGAAGAAATCAAGAAGAATAAGGAGAAGCTTTCTCAATCCCTAAAAGATAAATCTAAATAATGTTGCAGACTTGAGAGTGATAATGGACAACTAAAGATTGACCTACAAGACTTCAAAAAAAATGAGGAAGATCTTGAAAGGCAAATCATTCTTATTAGATATGATCTTGATGTTGCAAATGAGTAGAAGGAGAAGTTCTAGGTCATCTCAGCCAAGCTTGATGAGATGCTTGCAAGCTAGAAGAATCCTAATGATACCTAAGGTCTTTGATTTGAGAAAGGTGAAAGCTTAAAATTAGCACAACAAAAGAACAACTCAAGAAAGCCTTTGGTAAGGCAACCTAATGCTCATAAACTCAATGGTAACTACATTGTTTGCAATAAATTTGGTCATATGGCTAGTCAATGCAAAAATAGGATGATCAATAATGGTCCATCTTTTACTGGTTAGTGTTTCAAATGCAATAAGTATGGTCATAAGGCAAATGTATGCAAAAGTGTGATGAATAACATTCAAAATAGAATAAATGTCAGATGTTATGCATGTAGTAGATTTGAATATGTTTCTAATCAATGCAAATCAAATAGAAATCAAATGAACTTCATACCTATGCAAGGGAATGTTGTTTGATATGCTTGAACAAATCCAGTCACATGCTAAGCATTGTAGAAGCAAAAATGTGAATAGAAGAGGTCTAGAAGACAAGAATAAGAATATGAAGGAAGATGAGAAGGGGAAAGAAAAATTTGATGAGATCAGATATCGAATGCAGAAGACTTGGGTTAAGAAGAGTGATTCATAGGCAGTGAATGGGTCTGCACCTGATTTTGGTGTTGGAACCTTATCCAGTAACTAAGATAAGGTGTCCAACCTTAGGGGGAGGTTTTCATGAAAATATTTCAAACCCCATGTTTGAGATATGTGCCTAATTCTGGCAGGTTGCAGAAGAATATGATGATCACAAATGTTTCTCATGGATTTTCGGAAGAGTTCGAGCATATTTGAAGATCCGGAGAAGAATTTATGAGAGATACAGAGTATCAAGAAGTATTAAGGTTAAGTGCATTTATTGCAATGAAACTGTTGGACATAATGGATCACTAAGAGGGGGTGAATCAGTGATTTAAGCACTTTTTCTCCAACAGGGATATACCGATAATATATAAAACAAACTGAGTGCTAACTGGTACCTCAAACAGTGCAAACTAAGTGTGTGAAATGATTTGCTATAACATCAACATAACTCATACACAAGAATGCATCACACAACACCAGATATATGAGGAAAACCCAATGTGGAAAAAACCTTGGTGAGAATAGCTACTAGAGATCTTCTTCTCCAATCCAGCCTCACAATGTAAAAGATCTCATTACAATTTGAGGGCACCAACCCAAGGAGCACCGACGCAAAGGATCACCAACCCCTACACAATTTATAGGCCACAACCTAAAGGAACTACAACCCCTACACAATTTATAGGCCACAACCTAAAGGAGCTACAACCCCTACACTAAGTACCAACTTAGTGAAAACAATATAAAACTCAGTTATACAAATGACATCCCTATTACAAAAGAATTTTTGCAACCTTACAAAAAATTTCTCTATTAGTTTCAACCTTATTGGTCTGTGCTTCCTCCACACACTCAGTAACTTTTATTTGTTGTTGATTCTAACTTTTTTAAGTCTCCTCTCACAATATCTTCACAATTCAACTCACACTGATCACTCTTTATCAGATGTCGCTTCCTTCATATTTTCACCTCTGCATCCTATGCTAACTCTGTCGATTTGTTTCTGACACCAGTTTTCCCTTTCTCTCCTTACCAATATAGTCTTCTCTCATAAACACTTCAAGTCTTTATCTCTTCGGCTTTCAAACAACAATTTCACACATACCTTCACTCTATAACAGCTCTGATCAGAGTCTCAAGTCATCATATTTAGTCTTGAGCAATCTTGTCAAAAATCAATTCAAACTAAGGGTGGTTAGAGTTTCTTCCATCAATCAAATCTTCATTAGATTCGATCCAATCTACCTTGGATTGATCACCTGCATTGGAGGAATGCATTTATATGCATTTTCCATTATCCATTGTATATTCACTAAAGATAACAATCCTGACCATGATTTTCGGCCTTGAAATCTATCGACTCATTTATGACCCAACTGTTTCCTTCTCGTGGTCCTCTTGTAGTCTGATTTCTTTACTTTGATCTAGGTGCCAACTACTCCCTGATCTTTATATGTCATTCATTCTTCCTTGAGTTGCATCAATCTGTTATTGACCTATGATTTGTGGATGTTTCATTAATGTCAACTAACTATTCCAACAACCATGTCGATGGAAACTTCACCAACCTCTACATGCTTTCCACCTCAACTCCATATGGACTCACCAACCTCTACATGCTTTCCACCTCAGATCCACATGGCATCACATCGGTCATACACTCAGCTCACCCACACAAGGTCAGTTTACACTTGAACGTTCAACAAACTCATACCGGCACAAGCCCTTACTGGTGAGGCCTTCTCTTTTTGCTAACTGGTAGTGCACACTACACCAGTAGCACATCTTCACCTCTGGTGGTTTATGATCATTTTAACATTCTGCCTCTTCATCACAAACAGGCAGCCATCCTTCAAACTGGTTCTCATTCAATCATGCTAACACACACATGCATCTCACCTCATACCGATGAAGTCACTGATAGTCTCAATACCTACTTGTCTTCCACCATACTGGTTGAAAAGCCTTCATGTTAATCTTCCTTACGTTGGTTCAATCTTCTTTATAACGAGTGTCATACCTTTATCGGTAACCTGCAATATCGGTTGATATCAATGACAACTCAATGCCAACAATCTCCCCCTTTGGCATTGATGTCAATATTGTCTTTTTCGGTTTCTCTCCCCCTTTGATAGCAATGGCAAAGGGAACCTTAGTCTGACACCAATAATCTCTCCCTTGACTACATCTAGTTAATACACAGTCTCCCCCTGTGTCCATGCTTCATGATTCAACAGTCATAAGATAGTAACAATGGTTGACTCCCATTGAATCATGCATCCTCTTATGCATTTAAGTACTGCTAGATGGTGGGGTAACTCTCATATTTTGTCTCAAGTACTCAAATAGGCCCAAAGGAAGTGGCTTGGTAAATATGTCAGCGATCTGCTCACCAGATGGAACATATTCTACTATGACCTCCTTGTCTACTACCTTTTCCCTCAAGAAGTGATACTTGATTCCAATGTGTTTTGTTCTTGAGTGCATTACTGGATTCTTGGATATGTTGATTGCACTTGAGTTATCACACTAGATTGGAATAGGTTCTGGTATCTCCACCTATATGTCTTTCAGTGTCTTCTTCATCCACAAAACCTGTGAACATATAGTAGCTACTATATACTCTGCCTCGGTAGTAGATAATGACACTAAATCTTGCTTCTTGTTGTACCATGATACTAATCGGTCTCCTCAATAGAAAGCACCTCCACTTGTACTTTTCCGGTCATCTATACTTCCTTCCCAATCTGCATCAGTATAAGCCTGCAAATAAAAATCTCCTTTCTTTGGATACCATAGACCATAACTGATAGTTCCTTGCAGATACCTGAAGATCCTTTTGAATGCATTTAGGTGAGACTGTTGAGGAGCAATTTGGAATCTTGCTACCATGCAAACAGCTTGTACAATATTTGGTCTAGATGTTGTTAGATATAACAAACTACCAATCATAGACCTATACAGTGTTTGCTCAACTTTCGGTGACTCGTCTAGTTTTCTCAACTTTCGGTGACTCATCTAGTTTTCTCAACTTACAACTAGTAACCATGGGAGTACTTACTGGTTTGTTGTCCTCCATTTGAAATTTCTCTAGCATGTCTTTTGCATACTTGGTTTGGGAGATGAAAATTCCTTTCTCCTGTTGTGAGATCTGCAAACCAAGAAAATAGGAAAACTCACCCAGCATGGACATCTCAAATTTTGTCTTCATTTGATCTGCAAATTCTTGCACATGATGTCCTTGTCTCCACCAAAGATAATATCATCCACATACACAATAACTATAATCATAAGATCTCCATTTACCTTGACATACAAGTTGTTGTCTTCATTCCCTTTCTGGAATCCTTGCTCCTTCAAGTATTTGTCTAATGGGGAATACCATGCTTTGGGAGCCTGCTTCAAGCCATACAAGGTTTTCTTCAACCGACATACAAAACTATCATCTTCATGCAACAAGTACCCTTCTGGTTGTTCCATATACACCTCTTCTTCAATATTACCATTGATAAAAGTAGATTTTACATCCATTTGATACACTTTATATCCCTTATAGGCTGAGAAGGCTAAAAACATTCTTATTGCCTCTAGCCTAGCAACCAGTTCAAAGGTTTCTTCAAAATCAATACCTTCCACTTGAGCATACCCTTTGCAAACTAACCTTTCTTTATGTTGGACTATCTTACCTTCTCCATTCATCTTGTTCTGGTAGACCCATTTGGTACCTATGACATTCTTGTCTGTTGGTCTAGCAACAAGTTCCCAGGTCTGATTTTTCTCAATTTGTCTGAATTCTTCATCCATGGCAACTACCCACTTCTCACTTTTTCTAGCATCATCAAAAAAATTGGGCTTTACCTTAGCCATGAGGCAAAGATTTACCTGCTCACTTTCCCGCACTAATCTCCTTCTGGTCTGCACACCTTCATTCTTATCTCCTATGATTTGTTCTTCTGGAGGATTCTTCTACACATACAGGTTGGGGATCTTGTTTGGTTCATCTTCTACCAGTCCATTGTCAGATGAATCATCAATGTAAGGTGTTGGTGTAGATTTTCCTCTATGTGAGTCTTCATCTATTCTCACATTTACACTCTCAACCACCTTTCCTAATCTCTTGTTGTAGCATTTGTAGGCTTTGTTGTTGGTTGAGTATCCCAAGAAGATTCCTTCATCACTCTGGGAATCAAAACCTCATAATCCATCAGAATCTCTCTTGATGAAACACTTACTTCCAAACACTCTAAAGTGCTTGAGTGATGGTTTCCTTTCATTCCATAACTCATAAGGATTCATTCTACTGTTCACTCTTAACTGTACCTACTTTAATGTGTAGACTACAGTATGGACTGCTTCCTTCCAGTATATATCTGGTATGTTGGCCTCATTCAACATTGTCCTAGCCATCTCCTTCACTATCCTATTTTTCCTCTCTACCACCCCATTTTGCTGAGGTGTCCTTGCAGCTGAATATTGTCTTCGGATTCCATGCCTCTCACAGTAGTCAACAAACTCATTGGAAGAAAATTCTCCACCCCAATCTGATCTTAAGCATTTTAACTGATACCCACTTTCATTTTCTACCATCTTCCTGAAAAATCTTTAATCTTTCAAATGCTTGTGACTTATCATGCAAGAAGGTTACCCAAGTCATTCTTGAGTAATCATCTATGAGCAACATGAAATACCTTTCACCAACCAATGCTCTTGTCCTTGTTGGCCCACATAAGTCTATATGTATCAATTCTTGAGGTGTTATATTCCTTTGTTTTAAATTTGACCTTTGCTTGCTTACCTCAGACACATTCATCATAGAATATGCTTGTCGGTTTTATGATCTAAGGTATGTTTCTCACACACTGGTTCTTTCTTATCTTAACCAGATTATCAAAGTTCACATGGCCTAATCTCAGGTGCCACAACCAGCTTTCATCAACCTGTCCCATCATGCATTGGGACTCATAGCATCCTTCAGATTGTAGACATTACCATCTGTCCTCTTTCCTTCTGCCACAACCTGACCGGTAGTCTTCTTTCTTATCTAACAACTAGTAGAGTCAAATGTAAACTTGTACCCTTTGTCACACATCTAACGTATACTTAGAAGGTTATGCTTGAGTCCTTCCACATAGTACACATCATCAGCCTTGAGCTTACCATCAATATTCAGTGTCCCCGACCTTTGATCTTGATGGAGGAGTTATCACCAAACCGGACTGAACCACCATTCCAATCATCAAGCTTGATGAACTTTTTCTTATCTCTGGTCATGTGATTTGAGCAACCTCTATCAACTACCCATAGATTCCTCCTTTTAGCATGTAGAATAGTTTGCACAATTAGGCTGGACTATATCTTGTTTTTCTCCTTCTCTACCCAAACTTGTTTCTCTTCTTTCTTCTCCTCTTTTGTCATCTTGTGTCCCGTTTTAGTTTTTGTCTTCTAATCTGGTAATGTTCTCTTTTGCTTGTTATCTCTCAACTTACAATGCCTTGCTATGTGACCAAAAATTTTACGCTTGTAACATTTTATATTAGCATTCTAAGATGTATCCAAATAATTCTTGTAGGACATTTGCACATTTCTCCTACACTCATAGCTCTTATGATCAAACTCATTGCAATTATAACATGTGGCATTTGTACTTTTTAATGTAGCAAATGGGTTTCTACTCTCAAAACTAGGGTTGACATTCATTTTCCTACAATCTGCCATTCTATGATCAACTTATTACACCAGTGACAATAACCATGAAAATTCGGAACATATCGATTAGGTTGTCTTGAACCTACAAACGACTGCCTCACTGGGGGTCTTCTTTTCATGTTGCTATCTCTGGTGAATCCTTCATGATCAATACTTGCATTTCTCCTTGGAAGTGCATGTTGGTACTTTGAGTATGGTCTCTGGTTCATTGATTGAGTATACCGGTTTGTGTGGCGGTTTCTAGCAGCATCTGCATATGTCTTCTTGTTGGTCTCCTTGCTTACAATGAATGTCTTCCTCTCTTCACATTCATTTAAGCAGGTGATGTATATCTCCTTACTAGATGTGTCTTTGTTGTTTGAACTAAGTCCTTGTTGAAAACCTAAGCCACCGATATCTTTAGATTGATTTGTTTGCTCAACATCTTATCCAGGGCTTCAGTGTTGCCTTCATATTTGCTTCCCAATTTTATCTCTTCCTGACTTTTCTCTAATTCCTTCTGGAGCTTCACTATTTTTGCTTCCATATTTTGATGCTCCTTCTCCTTTTCACTCAAACCAATATTAGTAACTTCACACATCCTCTTGGCCTCTTCCAATTTGTTTGCCCTCTCGGGTAAACGGTTAAATGCAGAAAGTAAATGCACAGAACATAATGGAAATATATTAAATAACCAGCCTCTGTATTAATTCCACAGTCCATGTACACTAAGTGCTTATAAAATTACATCTGACATGACTAACATGATACTACTTCGAAGAAAAGGTACATAATATATAATACCCGAAGGGATGCGACACAACCGTCGTGACTCCAACTACCTACCCGTCGACTAACTAACTGACCACCGTAACTCATTATTACCGACGACAACATAAACATAATATAACAACATAACATAATGATTATTCCTGGCAACATCATCCCCCCAAGAAAAGAAGTCGACTCCGACGACTTAATATAAAATAGAGATGAACGGCAGGAACTACTAATGCTTGTTGGGCCTGGATCTTATACACTTGCTGCGTCCTCGCCTGAAAACCCTTTTCTGCTACCATCCGATGCTCAAGTGTGGATTTCACCAATATTGCTTCCTTTACCATCATAGTCCTCCTGTGCCTAACCCAAACTTGTTTGCAAAACACATTTTTCACTCTCAGCTTCCACCAATTGCTACTCAAATGATATTGTCTCCCTAGCCAATTTGTCCTCGATAGCCACCCATGCTGCTCTCTCGGCATCCAACTCCTAGGTATGCTGAACTAAGTCTCACGTGACTATTGCCTCCAACCTGGTGGTCAGCTCCTCCCGAGCCCTCTGTGTATCCACCAAGGCAACCTCACGTCCAGCCGAGACATACTCTGAGTTCCTCAAAGCGTACCAGTCATGCCTGGAGGTGGCCACAATCCACTAGCACAAATGCTAGGAGACACCTCAAATCCTCCATCACACTCCCCAAAGGCTAAAAATTGAACTGAATAACTCCTTGGTGTCATACAACTGCGTGGACCTGCAATGGCTTCCCTCAAACTCTATTTGTTCCCAACCTCCAAATCCGTCTCCCTTTATGGCTTATGGCTTCCCCGCTAATGCTTAGCTACAGGCTTCTTTCTCACAATACGGACAACCACAACACTTCCCGTGGTATTCTGTAGCTCAAAAATAAATTGGGGGTCTGGGGGCAACGCCCCCTATGGAGTCGAGCGGCAGCATTGGCACCCCGGCCATACAACCTCCCTGTATAATCAACAATAGCATTGGCACCTCCGATCGTGCGGCCACCTTCCCAATCATGTGGCCACCTTCCCGTGTGGCCTACACCCCTCCACCGTACAGTGGACCATGATGACGGAGCGGTTGTCCGACTTTGTGTGCGGCTGTGCAGGGGTTTATGCTGGGTGTGCGGTTGACCACCGCACGATGGCATCCACCTTCGGTGGCATCCACCATTGGTGATCCCACCTTCGGTGGTTCCACCACACAGTGTGGAGCCGGTGGCCTCATGTCTTTCTTTTTTTTTTCTTTTTTTCTTTTTTTTCTTTCTTCCAATCGTACGGTCATCTACCGTAAGGCTCCGTACGGTGGTGTTTTTTTCACAATTTTTTTTCCTGCTGTATAGTTAACTGTCTTGTACGACCGTACGGTTTTTTTTTGTTTTTTTTTAAGTTGTCTAGAGAGTCTTCAGCTCGAGTCCCCTTTCTCTGGGATCGCCCTTCATCCTTCTCAGTTTTCCTTGCCCAAAAGTCTCCTGCTTTTGTCCCGTGCCTCTCGAGTCGCCTGCCCGGCCTCTCAGGTCCCCTTCCATCCTCTCGAGTCCCCCTTCGGGCTCTCGGGTGTCCGTCCGGCCTCTTGGGTCCCCTACGCGCTTCGCATGGTAGGGTTTCAATTTGTACCTGTTGGTGGCCAATTTATTTTCAATGTCCATCTGAAGACCTGGAACCACAAATTCTATAGGGACCACGGTCTCCTTCCCATACATAAGAAGAAGAAGAATAATAAATATTTTGAAGACTGTGGTCTTCCACATAGGGTTCCAATCGTTGCCAACACTCTTCAGATTATCTACGTCGCCAAGGTTTGGGGTGTCTCCCTTCCAATATTCTTTGTATTCCGGCAAGTACACCTCTGTTGGTTGCCCTGGTTCCTCTACTTCAAGCTTGTAGCTTTGGAACATTTTGTAATCCTCCATTCGCTAGTGGAAGAGCCCGTTAAGTGAGCATACCTCATCTTCAGAACATCCCTCCAATTTAAGAACCCCTTCACTATTCGGCTCCATCACGTTCTTGCCCTTGCTTTCATCGAGACCCCCTTCCACTTTATTAGAGTCCTCTAAGTCTGAGTCAGAAGAGGCGAGCTCTTCGTTGACATCTTGGGTGTGTAGGTCAATGGTATATTTCCGCCCTCCCTTCTCCATGGAAAGTGTATTTTTCTTCCAGTTGTGGTTTACCCTCGCGTTGATCAACCACACTCTCCCCAGGATGGCGTCATATCCTTTCTTCTTCGAGGGAATAACCATGAAATCTAACAAGAATGGTTGCGTACCAATTGTCACTTGCTGGGCCATCAACAGGTCGAGTGGCTTAATGTCGTGTTGGTCCGCTCCCACCAGGTTGAATGTGGGTGGCCACAGGGTGGGCTTCCCCAGCCGCTTCCATGTTTCTTCTGGTAGTACATTCACCCCAGATCCCTCGTCCACAATGGTGTCCTTCAGAATGTTCCCACAGATACCCATTTCTACCACAATTGGGTGTCTACCACTGCTCAAGGCTAGTAACATCGGGTCAGTCAAAGGACTGATGCAAACCTCCACCTGTGGTGTACTCTTCGAAGCAGTGGTGGGAACCCCTACCTATGGTGCACTCAATGATGTGGTGGCGGGAACCCCTACCTGTGGTGCACTTGATAATGCGGTGGCAGGAACCCCTACCTGTGGTGCACTCGACACTGTGGTGCTTTGCACATTGGTGAGGATGGCAGTCCTCAATTGTTGCATAGAGTCTAGAAGTTCTTTTACCTTTATTGGCACCTCTATCTGCAAGATTTGCCCAATGATGTTATTTTCCACTTCCGTACGGGATGATGTACTCGCCACCTCGTTGTCCCATTGTTCAGTCATCCTCTCACGTTCAATATTGGCCTTTGCCTCCTGTAATCTCTCCTTCTCCATACGGGGGTTGGGATAAGTGGCTTTTTTCATCTGGGCATGGTTGATCGCCAATACTTCTTTCTCACAAGTCTTCTCAGCCTTCTCAATGTTGAGGAGATTAACCCCTGCCTGTGGGCAATTTGCGTCCTCATGGTCGCCTAGCCCACACCAACGGCAGAGGTGCTGAGGGGTGGCTTCCTTCATGCAATCACGAGCAAAGTGCCCCCACTAATTACAGGCCCTACATTGGATAATTGGCCGGCCCTTGGCGTCATACTGGATACAGCTTCCGTTATTGTTATTGTTGCTATTCCTTCCGCCACCACATCTGTTGTCCCGATATCCTCCAGATGATGTTGTTGTGTTAGTATGTTTGCCGGTACCCGCTGGTGCGGATGTTGTGGCCTGCTCCGTGAACAGCACCTGGTTCATTTGCGTACTTTGGGTTTTCATGTTGCATGGGCACTCTTTGGTGGAGTGTCCCATCACTTGGCAAATCTCGTAGAATGCCCTCTTTTGGCAAGTACCCTTTGTGTGCCCTTCCTCTTTGCACTCAGTGCACCATATGTCCCCTTCATTCCAACCAGTGCTTCTCATTATTTTGAATTCCTTTCTCATTCGCTCCATGTCTTTCTGGAGCGCTTGCACCCGTTTGCTAGCCTCGTCATCACTGCTGCTTTCCTGTGAAGAGTCATTGTCCTCGGATGAGGATTTATTACTTTTCTTCTTCTTTGATGTTTTGTGTTCGCTCTCTAGGTCCATCGCCCTATTATAAGCATCGTCATATGACGTCGGGGGTACAATTTTCATCTTCCTCCGTAGGGAGGATTTCAACCCTTCAACGAACCATCATTTCTTCAATCCATCTGCGGGTTGGATTTCCATTTTACCCAAGAGTTCTTTCAGCCTCCGACTGTATGCCCGTACTATCTCCCTGGTACCTTGTTTGGTACAGTATATCTCTGTTACAATTTCATTGTCATCACGGAGCAACCGAAACTCCCCCGTGAATTCCTTCTATAGATTGGCCCACATGGCCACTTTTTGCTTGTCCACATCAGAGTACCAATCTATGGCAACTCCTCGTAACGTGGCTGGGAACTGCTGTACCCAGTCATCCTGGTCTGTTACTCCATTGGTGGATCAAATGGTTTCACATGTACGGCAGTGCCGTAAGGGGTCTTCCTTGCCCTCCCCTGTCAACTTTGGCAATTTTTGTTTACTCGCCATCCCACCGCTGGGTCTCGCTCCTCTAATTCCTTGTGTGCTTGTACCTGGCGATCCTCTACCTCCTGTAACTGAACCTCCACTCGTGGGTCCTCCAGAAAAATTTGCTGACACCGAACCGAACAAATTGCCTCTCGTACGGTACCCTTGTGCTCCCTTGGCACCTTTGGTCGTACCATCACCTTCTGCTATCTCCCTCCGGTTGTCCTCCGAAATGGACAAATTCTTTAGCAATTCTCTTGTAGCGTCGATCAGGTTTAGACTTTGCCTTGTTTGTTCCACCAACTCTTCCCAACTTCTTACCCTGCAGTGGTATTTTGGCGAACTATAGAGTTCTCCTTCGGCACCCTCCGTGACTCCTTCTCTGTTCCCTTCGGGCAACCCTACAATAGTGTAATTCTCTCCGTCTATCTCTGCCTCCACAACCTCCACGACACCTCCTGGGTTCCCTTCAGGCAACCCCTCGGCTGGTCATCCCTCGACAAGCTACCTTAGCCTATGCCCTCATTCTATCTGCTATCTGAGATTCAACGCGGTTTGTGCCACTTCCCATTTGTCACTCTATATCTTTTTATTTTTGTCCTTATTTAGTCTATTGGGCATAAGTCACTTCCATACACAGCAAACACACGCCATGTACACAAAAAACTTTTATTATTTTTATTTTTATTTTGCCTTTCGGCCACAATTTATATCAGCAGTGTGTCGGGATTATTACAAGGTTCAATTTCCTCCTGGCCTGGTGCCATCTTGTTCCGTTTCCCGTCGGCTGTTCTCTTCGTAGTGTTGCAGGATTTGTTGTTGTCGCTCTTCCTGGGCAATCTCCTCCAAGCAGGCTTGTTGTGCCAACGATGCCTATACAAGCAACCGATGGAGGTGGTTCATCAACCGGTTTACTACCAGGCTAACCTCCAGCGTTGTCCACACGGCACTTGGTGGGATTTCTGCCTCCGCCGCCTCTCGTCGGACATAGGTCTGAATGGCTACCTGGAGAAAAATTGAAAATTCTCGCGTTGCCGTGTCTTCTCCTGTGTAAAGTTCTGTTCGGACGTCGTCAGCCTCTGGGTTTATTTCACCAATGGGTAGGCCCATTGTGTCTGTGCACCATCCGTGTCTTCCATTCTCGAGTACGTCTAGGCAACGGCGCCAAATGTTTGCCCCCTCGGGTAAATGGTTAAATGTAGAAAGTAAATGCACAGAACATAATGGAAATATATTAAATAACCAACCTCTATATTAATTCCACAGTCCATGTACACTAAGTGCTTATAACATTACATCTGAAATGACTAACATGATCCTACTTCGAAGAAAAGGTACATAATATATAATACCTGAAGGGGTGTGACACAATCGTCGTGACTCCAACTACCTACCCGTCGGCTAACTAACTGATCGTCGTAACTCACTATTACCGATGACAACATAAACATAATATAACAACATAACATAATGATTATTCCTGGCAACACAATTGAAGTTTTAGATCTGCAATTGTTTTCTTGGATTCTTCAAGAGAGTCTTCCAACATTTCTTGTTCTTTTGTTGTAGCATTTTTCACCTTCTTCAGATCTCTTCTTGTTTTCTTCATCTCTTCCAAGGCATTGATGAGCTCTACTTCAAGATCTACTTCTCCTTCTTTCTCTTCCTCTTCTCCTTCTTCAGGTACCGAAACCTCTTGATGCATAAAGAGGTTTGCTTCATCCTCACTACAACAATCATCAAAGACACTATCATCATCGAGGTATCATTTTCATAAGTGTAGAGACTGCTCTGTTTCCAATTTCCTCTTTTACCATACCGATGAGCACTCTTCTTCTTGTCTTTACCGATATATCTTCTACCACTTGATTGATCATCTGCACCATAAGGACATTTGGCAGAAAAAATGTCCAATCTTTCCACAATTGAAGAATTTCAAAGGTAGTTTTCCTTTGTACTTCCTGGAACCTCTTTTCAGTCTTCTCATAAAGTTGACCATAATTTCATCAGAGTCTTCACCAGTTGCATCATGAGTAGACTCTTCTTTTCCTTTTCTTGATGTTTTGAATGTAGCTTCTTTCTTCACAGCCTCAGTACCGATAGTCCTCATCTCATAAGCAGTTAAGGAGCCATACAACTCATCTATTGTAAAGACTTTCAGATATTTTTCTTCTTCTATTGTTGAGACCTTTGTATCATACTTAGATGTAAGAGACCTAAGTACTTTCTTCACTACTACCTCATAGTTTATTTCTTCTCCAAGCCCTCTATTGGTATTTGTTGTTTCATCAATCCTTTGGAGATAGTCAACAATATTTTCTTCATCTCTCATCTTCAAACCCTCAAGTTGTGCTCTCAATGTTTGTAGCTTGGATTGCTTGACTTTAACATCGCCTTCAAATATCTTTTGCAACTTATCCCAAGTTTCTTTGGCAGAGGAGCAATGCATGACTTTAACAAATTCATTATCAGATAACCCACTAAGAATACCATTTTTAGCTTTAGAATTGTTCTCATATTCCTTCTTAGCATCTGGATCAGTAGGGGGATTATTAGGGAGTGTATACCCATTCACAACCGACATCCATACATCAGAACCTAGAGAGGACAAATAGGTTTCCATTCTTCTACTCCAAAATGCATAGTTGACACCATCAAACATAGGGGCTTTTGAGGAGGCGGATTAATTTCTTGCCATTGTGAACACTTGACAGGATCTACCCAAGCTAGAGAATGCTTTGACAAAATAGGGCACCTAGGCTTTGATACCAATTGTTGGACACAATGGATCACTAAGAGGGGGGGTGAATCAATGATTTAAGCACTTTTTCTCCAACGGGGATATACCGATAATATATAAAACAAACTGAGTGCTAACTGGTAGCTCAAACAGTGCAAACTAAGTGTGTGAAATGATTTGCTATAACATCAACATAAGTCATACACAAGAATGCATCACACAATACCAGATATACGAGAAAAACTCAATGTGGGAAAAACCTCGGTGAGAATAGCTATCGGAGATCTTATGCTCCAATCCAGCCTCACAATGTAAAAGATCTAATTACAATTTTAGGGAGCCAACCCAAGGAGCACCAACCCCTAATTTATGAGCATCGACTCAAAGGAGCACCAACCTCTACACAATTCATAGGCCACAACTTAAAGGAGCTACAACCCTTGCACTAAGTACCAACTTAGTGAAAACAATATAAAACTCAGCTATATAAATGAGATCCTTCTTACAAAATAAGTTTTGCAACCTTACAAAATTTTGCTCTGTCGGTTTCAACCTTACCGGTATGTGCTTCCTCCACACACTCAGTAACTTTTCTTTGCTGCTAATTCTAACTTTTCTAAGTCTCCTCTCACAATATCTTCACAATTAAACTCACATTGATCACTCTTTATCATATGTTGCTTCCTTCAGATTTTCACCTCTGCATCCTATGCTAACTCTGTCGGTTTGTTTCTTACACCAGTTTACCCTGCCTCTCCTTACCGGTACAGTTTTCTCTCATAAAAAATTCAAGTGTTTATCTCTTTGACTGTTAGATAGAAATTTCACACTTCACTTCACTCTACAGTAGCTCCAATCACAATCTCAAGTCATCATATTTAGTCTTGAGCTTTCCCACCAAAAATTAATTCAAACTAAGGGCAGTTAGGTTTTCTTCCATCAATCAAATCTTCATAAAATTCAATCCAATCTGCCTTGGATCGATCACTTGCATTGGAGGAATGCATATGTACGCGTTTTACATTATCCAATGTATACTTACTAAAGATTGCAATCTACACCATGATTTTTGGCCTTGAAATTTGTCGACTCATTTATGACCCAGCTGTTTCCTTCTCGAGGTCCTCTTGCAGTCCGATTTCTTTGCTTTGATCCAAGTGCCAAAAACTCCCTGATCATTCTCTATCATTAATTCTTCCTTGAGCTACATCAATCTATTATTGGCCCATGATTTGTGGATGTTTCATTAACGTCGACTAACTATTCCAACAACCATGTCGATGGAAACTTCACCAACATTTGCATGCTTGCCACCTCAACTCCACATAGCATCACCAACCTCTACATGCTTGCCACCTCAACTCCACATAGCCTCACATCGGCCATACACTCAACTCACCGACACAAGATTAGTTTACACTTGAACATTCAACAAAATCCTACCGGCACAAGCCATTATCGGTGAGACCTTCTCCTTATGCTAACCAATAGTGCACACTACACGGGTAGCACATCTTCACCTCTGGTGGTCTGTGATCATTTTAACATTCTGCCTCTTCATCACAAATAGGAAGCCATCCTTCAAACTGGTTCTCATTCAATCATTCTAACACACACATGCCTCTCACCTCATACCGATGAAGTCACTGATAGTCTCAATACCTACGTGTCTTCCACCATACCGGTTGACAAGCCTTCATGTTAATCTTCCTTATGTCGGTTCAATCTTATTTACACCGAGTGTCATACCTTTACCAATAGCCTGCAATATTGGTTGACATCAATGACAACTCAATGCCAACAGAAAAGTTAGGTATGTGAAGGATAAAAGGTGAATAACCATTCATTTCTCACTTTGTATTCGAAGCAAAAGAGCAAAAAAGCGCAGTGATCGAGAATTTGCAGAGATTCCAAGCGATATCTAGATTTGGTGTGCAATCTTGATCTGTTTGAAAGGTATTTAACAATAAAACCCCTTTTGGTTGAAGTTTGAAACTTGAATTTGATAAGATGGTTACATCTGGTACTGCAACTCCTTTGGTTGTTGACATCACAGAACGTGCGCATTCAAGTTTCAAGAATCATCCCTTCATCTCTATGGAAGATGATCTGAAGAGTGTGTTTTCATCCATGCATACAGAGTATTGCATATTGAAGACATTAGGTTTTATACTCACTGTCCCATTATGAAATTAGGAAGCTCACAAATGTTAAATTTTTATAATAATCAACTATCCGATAAGAGTTTGATGTTGAAATCGGAATTTCAAGAATTGGAAAACAAGGGTTTTGCATAGATTGTTAGGTTTTTTATGCTTTATGATTAGGAATGGATCTGGTTCATATTAATCTAAGTTCACGATGAATTCATATGGTTGGACAAGCCCTACAAGATCACCAAGTTAGTTATTCAAGTTGTGACAGGATTGTGTGCATCCGATGAGTTGTCGTCTCTAAAGGCTGTAAAGAATGATATTGTGACTAATGCAACTAGGTCAAAATTTGATAAACGACATCCTGGAGCATGATATCAGGTTTGCATCAATGGTCGATGGCTATAAGATCTATTATTCTAGCAAATAAATTTTTGTTTTTGGTACTGCTATATATGCTTCTTATGAGACGATGAGAGAAAAAAAGAAGTATGATCTTTGTGAGTTGCTCCAGAGTGAGCTTATTAAGAATATAAAGAAGATAAAGAAAATAAGAAACATCCTTTCAAGTTCGGAACATTGCTTCTATGCATATTTTTCTACTTCATGAAAGAGGTTTTGGGTGTTAGGCAAGTGCAGTGGGCCTTTAACAGGCCAATAGGAGTTCAGAACCAGGAATACCTATACAATTTCAGTGGCTCTAAGGTCTACAATAAGAATCTATGGGGTTATTTCAAAAAAATTCAAAAGGAAATGCATGAGAGGGAGAGAAACCCTAAGACCATTGTAGAGAAATATCAAGATACCATCTATTTTATGGTAGACACTAATCAGTGTTTGTTGGAAGCAGTAGAGCCCTGGATAGTATGGATTATGGCAATGGACTATGAGGTCGAAGAATAGGTTTTGGAACTATATGCACAACATATGTTGAGTAAACTGATGGACCCCAATGAGTAAAGGCTCGGTACATACAAGGAGAAGAGCTAAAAAACTTCTTCAACAGTTCAAAAAATCGGTGATCCAGAAGAAGGTGAGGATGGAGGTAGAGGCTCTTGCAGAGAGCATGGGGTTATCAAAGGAAGCGATTTGAAAATCTAGAGAGGAAAATATTCTCTAAGGAGTAGACTATGAAGAAGGAGACCAAACCAAAAGTGTCTAAGCCTAAGCTAAGGCAAACCAGAAGCACAACTCCCTCCTCCGGTCCTGCAAAATCTTTAGTCAAGCAATTCGGTGGTGGTGAGAAGAAAAGGAAGACAGTTAGATTTGTCACTATGGATAATGACTAAACCAAATCAGATGAATCTATAAAGGAGGTTAAAGAAAAAGCTGCTAAGGCCACCAAGATCTCAAAGGAGAAACCATCTGGTGGACCTAAATCTTGTAAGAAATTAAAATCTAAACATGATGAGGCATTGAAGAAAGGTAAGATTGAAGTTAAGCCCCCTATGTCCTTGAGTGATATTGTGAATGAAGTTGTTAAGAACGGTAACTTGAAGCCATTAACAAAATGGTATGATAATTTTGATGAATCCGGCAAAAGAACATTAGAAGAAGCAATTGTAGAGTACATAAATTTATATAGTAAAGCTCTGATTGAACTAATGACAATCATACCTAAGAGCCTGTATGAAATTTTGGATGCTCGGAGACAAACAACAAATAAGCAAGATGAGAACTTGAAAGAATATATATTAGTCAACTTATGTTTAGGTATTTCTAAGGGGGAGATAGATAGATTGCTTAAATTAGCAAAGAATGAATTCAAGAGTAAATACAAAGTAAATAAAATCATGTTCAGAAAGATTAATGAAGTTGCAAAGGAAACAAAAAATATTTTGACAAAAGTTTTGATAGATAATCAGTATGGAGCTAATCAGGCTAAAGGGCAAGAAGAATCTCATCTGAAAGAGCAGAGCATGCCATCACAGGAAAATTTGGAAGTGTAGACAATCAATGATACTTTTGTCCTAGAAGTCCAGACTGTTGAGCCAGTAGAGGTTAATGTTGAGGATGTGGATGCAAAGAAGGCAGATGAAGGAAAGGACAAGGTTGAGAATCCTCCAGTTCATGCAGTTAATCCTCCAATTCCTGAGAATAATGTAGAAAAAGAAAAGGTGGAGGTTAAATTTGAAGTCAAAACAAAGGCAAAAGACACTGCAAAAATAGTGAAAGGAAATTAATTCATTGATGATCCAAAGTTTATTCAAGGTCTAATTAACCTTGCTTCTCTGTCTCCAATTCAAAAGATTCAACTTGGATCATTTGCCCGAGCAAAATCCAGTGAGGATCTTCTAAAGTCTCATATAGAGGATAGTATGTTGCTAACGCTAGCAACCGGTATTTTGGAGAAATTAATGCCCTCATTTCAAAAGGATACTTTAGATACTCCATCTGGGCAATTAAAAAGTTTGATCAATTTTGTAGATAAACACTTTGAGTCTTTTGAAAAGTCTGTTGAGAAGAAGGTCCAAAATGAATTCAATGCAAAGAGGCTCTGGAACTTGAAAAGGATGATTGCCAAAGATAGAGTCGCTTTAAATGTCTATGTGAAGAGCATGAAAAGTGCATTGTCCGAAGGTGGGAACTTATATAAATCATTCTTATCTCTAACCAAGTTTACTGCAGATATTGAGAAGAAGTCTAAGGTGTTGGGAAAAATGGTGTCTCAACCTTTCATTTACATGAGGCTACTATTTATAGTAATTTTTTCATTTGAGCACGAAATGGTGTGAAATTATTCCTAAAGCTTCTATTTGGCTAGATAAGCATTACGGTAAAGTTATGTCACAAGATTATAGCTAATTTTAAATATATTAAAGTTACTAGTTTGGAGGATGCAATGAAAAGTTTAAATTTAATTTTGAGGACTTTAGAGGCCTTGAAATGCCCTAAAAAGTGGGTGTAAATGATGTATCTATTTACGGGGCAATAGAGAACTTTGTGAGCTTTTCGGCACTTCAAACCGTTCATCAATAGGACACAAGGTTCTCAAGTTATGGCCTCCAAAAGTCTGTACTCCTGAAATAGGAAATATAAAATGTATCGGACACATAAATGAGTTGTAGAAGGGAGGGACACATGTGGATGTGTTTTTTAACATGTCATAGGGCATCTAAAAATGAGATAAGGGAGATAAGGTCAGTGCTTCAAACTGTGCATCAATAGGATACAAGGTTCTCAAGTTATGGCCTCCGGAAGTTTGTACTCTTGAAATAGGAAATATAAAATGTATCAGACACATAAATGAGTTGTAAAAGGGAGGGACACATGTTGATGTGTGTTTTAACACATCATAGGACATCTAGAAGGGAGATAAGGTCAACTCTACTTTATTGGATGGTTTTAGCCCATGGTTTTGTAATACCATTTCATGGTTTCTTGTATTGTATCTCCTATATATGAGGTGCGTGAGATAGAGGTTGTGTGTAAGAGTCTTATGGTGATTGAGTTACCTCTGAGTCTATGATTAGTGGTACTCATGAGAAGAGATTTCTCTGTAAGTATATTGTAATCTGTTATTGATTGTTGAATAATATATTGAGCTTCTTTTCGAGTGTGGGGTTTTTATCCTGAAAGGGTTTTCCCCATGTAAATCATTGTGTTGTTCTATTGTGGTATGCATGATATTTTGATTATTTTTGTTAAGTTTTTGTAACTGTTGTAACAATCTGTAACAAAATTTGCATTATCCTCCTCTCAAGGTTAGTGTAGGAAGTTGTTCCATTACTTAACTTCCTTACAAGTAGTATCAGAGCCTGATCTCCTTTGGTTTCAGTTGTGGGTTATTGGGTTTTTTGAACTAATCTAGATTTGAGTGGGAGCTTGTGCAGAAGACAATTTTTGATCTTGTTGCTGGAATTTTTAAATGGCAAGTTCGTCAAGGAGAATAGAGGTGGAGAAATTTAATGGTAGTAATTTTTAGATGTGGAAGCTAAAGATGGAATATTTGCTAATGGATCGAGATTTGTGGGATGATATTGAAGTGAATGTCTCAAGACTTGCAAATCCTACTGTGGTTGCTCAGTATGATGCTATTGACCAAAAATCTAAGGGTCTAATCAGATTATGCCTCACAGACTCTGTTCTAATTAATGTCCATGAAGAGAACACTACAAAGAAGTTATGAACTAAGCTTGGTGAGATGTATCAAGCCAAATCTTTATTAAATTATATTTTATTGAGGAAGAAGTTATATTCTCTGAAGATGGAAGAGGGTGGATGAATTGCAAATCACCTGGAAGCATTTAATATGCTAGTGGCTCAATTGGTATTTGTTGGCGTTAAAATGGATGAAGAGGACAAATGTTAGATTTTGCTTTGTTCTTTTCCTAATCTGTGAGATTATCTTGTTATGGCTATTGATAGTACTTATGTTGTTTTGAAGTCTGAAGATGTGGTGGGTGCCCTACTTGGTGAAGAAATATGAAGGAAGGGATTCAACAGTTTAAAGAAAGCCCTAACAGTTCATGGAAGACCTAAGGAAAAAGGCAAGAAGAATGAGAAGCACAATAAGTCCAAATCCAAATCTCTTGGAAAGTCCAAAGTCATATGCCTGAATTGTGGTAAACTACGTCACATTTGTAAGGATTGCAAAGAAGAAAAGAAGAAGGAAAATAAGTTTGATTGTCTGAGAAGGAAGATGGTGATGCATTCATTGCAGCTTTGGTGACTCATGCAAGTAATGACACATGGTTAATTGACTCAGGCGCATCTTTTCATATGACTTCCAATAAAGATTAGTTTTTTGAATATGAAGAATTTAATGGAGGCAAGGTGTACTTGGGTGATGATTCACATTTAGACATTGTTGGTCGAGGTAAAGTTAGGATCAAGTTTTCTGATGGTAGAATACAAAGGATCAGCGGTGTGTTGCATATCCCTAGTTTAAAATTAAATTTATTATATGTGAGAAAGTTGATAGATGCAGGTGTGCAGGTAGTCTTTTATGATGCAGGATGTAAAATGATTAAGGGTGCTATGGTGATTTCTAGAGGTGTCAAGTTTGACACTTTGTATAAGCTAGAGGCATACACTATTGAGTGCAATAGCACTTCTGTAAAAAGTAAATTTGTGGATACTCCATCAAAAGATTTGAGGGTTTCACTCTCAATGGATTGACATGGTTTTTGGGTACTTAATTGTGCTCTTTCTTCTGAAGCAAAGTTACCTGTAGAGAAGACTATGTTATGGCACTAGAGGCTTGGCCACATTGGAGAAAAGGGTTTGAGGACCTTGAAAAATAAAAACCTTCTTGAAGGTTTGAATGATTGTAATCTTGACTTTCATTTCTGTGAGCATTGCATTTATGGAAAACAAAACCGTGTTTAATTTTACTCGAGTTCTTATAAATCTTGTGGTGTTTTCGATCTTATTTATTCTGATGTGTTTGGTCTTGTAGATGTTCCTTCGATTGGAAAATCCATATATTATGTTTCATTTATTGATGATTTTAGTAGGACATGGGTATACTTTCTAAAGAGTAAATTTGAAGTTTTCAGTCATTTTAAATAATTTAAAGCAATGGTTGAGTTGTAAAGTGGAAAGAAAATTAAATGTTTGAGGACTAATAATGGTGGTGAATTTTTCTCTAATGATTTTGATAGATTATGTAAACATTGTGGTATTAACAAAACTTAAGATGACTCTATATTCTCCACAACAGAATGGAGTTGTAGAAAGAATGAACAAGACACTAATGGAGAAGGCTAGGAGTATGTTGAGTGGTGTTGGTCTAGAACAAAAATTTTGGGCTAAAGTTGTTGCCAATACTTTCTACCTAATTAACAAGTCTGCTACATCAACTCTTGTTGATAAAATGCCTATGGAAGCATGGTTAGGTCATAAGCCTTCATTGAGACATCTTAGAGTTTTTTTGTTGCGAAGCATATGCACATGTGCCAAACGAGAAGCGAATGAAGTTGGAGAACAAGGTTGTCAAATGTATCTTCATCAGTTATAGTTATGGTGTGAAAGGATACAAGCTTTGGGACCCTATTGCACAAAAGGTAATTCATAGTAGAAATGTTATTTTTAGAGAAATTAAGTCTCCTTTTGTTACATTGCAGCCGAAACAAACTAAACAGAAAGATATGATTGAATTTCTGGTGCAGCAGCACCTAAGAGATCAACAAACCAAATGAAGCCAATGAAGATAATGAAGACATTAGGAGATGAGAGGATGATGAACAAGATCAATTATTCCATATTAAAGCCTATTATGGCTTTTGGCAATTCAAAATGTATCAAGTTGGATAAAATTGTCAAAGTTGCAAATTTGTCCTAAAGGACCCAAAATTTGAATGTAATAGGGTTAGATGAGTTTTGATGTTTTGAATAAATGTAATAAGGTCTGAAAGGTCCAAAAATGTCAATTAGGAGTGTCAAGTTATTGCTAAGATGAATAATGTAATATTTGAAATTCAAAATGCAATGGCTTGTTAGTAAAATGGTGGGAATTAGTTTTTAGGGAGTTTTAACCCAAACTAATCCTCAAAACCAATTGGAAATGGTTGGGGAAGTTATTAGAAGGCTATATAAACCTTTTTCAATGCCTTGTACGGACATGGGAACCTGTGTACAGACTGGAGCAGCAAAAAGGCAATAAAATTCATATTTTCAAGCAATTTTAAGGAGTTTTTGGTATCATTTTGTTCATTCTTTGATCGCAAATATCATTGTGATTCATTGAAGGACATATTTACATATTATTTTCCTTTATTGAATGCATGGTTGAGGGTTTTGTATCAAATTCCATTAATTTGCTGACTGCCCTAACAATTTGTGAGGTTTTCTTTCAAGTTTTGATAGGATTAACATGAAAATCATCATTCCATGAGTGTTTCAGGCCTAATACTCATGGAATGATCTATTTCTAACATGTATCAATAGTTTTGACATGAATACATGCAGAAAATGAATGGTTTGTAGGTGATCACCATGAGAAGTTGCAAGATTTTATGAGGAAGTTGGTGGCTAAGGAGTAGCAGCAGGAGATCCATCCATTGGAGGTGGTATTTTTATGATTTCTGTAGTTTTATTATGCCAATGAAAAGTTGAATCAATCATCAATTGGTCAGAGAAGTGATTGGAGTGTGGGTTTTGGTAAAATCTCACTTTTTGAGGCTTGATTGGTGCTACGTTGGGGTTTGAGTATAAGGGAGAGTTTTAGATTGAAATTAATTGCATATTTTGGAGTTTTGAACCATTTTATAGGACTTTTGAAAGTTTGGGAGTTAGGGAGAACAAATAAAGTATACTTCCTTTGTAAAAGTTGCATTTTTGGGGTCTAAAACAGAGGTACAGTCAAAAGGCAGCATATATACTCCAAAGTAACCTATACTAAGTTTCTAATATGTTAAACTAGAGCCCAATGGGTATCTGAAAAACTAATTTACTTGTCTGATGTTTTGGAAAAAGTTGGAGTTATGATAAAAAAAACCTCCAAAATAGGGCTAGTGGAGGGGCAACTAGGCCTAGAAGCCTAAACTTGAGTTTTGTTGTTAAAACACACATTTGAATCATAAAACCAGTTGAATCCTTTTATTTTTAGAATAACCAAACACCTTGATCCATTGGAGTTAGTGGGGTAAGTGTTTGATAGGTTTTGACACCTTTTAGCCTCTTGTGTGCTTGTAAGCATAGTGGGGATTGAAGTCTTCAAACCTTGTATTTTCCATATAACTATAAAATTTTGAATCCTTGTGAAACCCCCACCACCTTCTGCATCAATTTCCTTCTACACCTGAAAGAGTTGAATCGAGACCACTTTATAGGCAAGAAGTTGAGGAGAGCTCATCTAGCCCTGAATCTTCAGAAAAGGAGGAAGAACCACCAACTCAGCTTGTTCGAAGATCTACAAGATATAGACAACCACTTGAAAGGTATTCACTTGATGATTGGAGATGTATTTTTACTTTGAATACTAATGTGGATGAACCTAGATCTATAGAAGAGGCATTAGGTATGAATGATGCAGAATCTTGGAAGATTGCTATAGAAGAAGAAACGATAGCTTTGAAAAAGAATGATACATGGGATCTTGTACCATTGCCTAAAGGATGAAATCTTGTTGGTTGCAAATGGGTGTTCAAGAAAAATATTGGTTCAGATGGAAACATTGAGAAGTATAAATCAAGGTTGGTTGCAAAAGCCTATTCTCAGGTTGAGGGTGTTGATTATGGTGATATATTTTCTCCTATTGCAAAAATGACATCCATTAGATTTTTACTTTCTATAGTTGTTGTTTATGATTTAGAGGTTGAACAAATAGATGTGAAAACTACTTTCCTTCATGGTGGTTTGGAGGAGGATATTTATATGACATAACTAGAGCACTATGTGGTGAAAGGTAAAAGTAATTTGGTCTGTAAATTAAATAAATCTTTGTATGGCCTCAAACAAAGTCCTAGGATGTGGTACCATAAATTTGATACATATGTGTTGAGTTTGGGATTTGAGCGTTCTAAATCAGATCAATGTGTTTATTATAAATCTAATGGTGATCATTTCATGTACATTGCATTGTATGTTGATGATATGTTATTCATTGGTAAAGGGAAAGGTATGATTTCAGAACTAAAGTCTCAGCTCGTTGCTAAATTTGAAATGAAAGATCTTGGTGTTGCAAAGCACATTCTTGGAATGAAAAATAGAAGAGATAGAGTGAACAAAAAGCTATGGCTAGGCTAGAGTAAGTATGTGAATTCAATTTTGTGAAGGTTCAACATGAAGAATTGTAGACCATTATGTGTTCCATTTGCAGTTGGAATGAAATTATCTGCTTCAGATTGTCCTACTTCTCCATTGGAGATGGAAAACATGAGAAGAGTGCCTTATTAGAGTGCAATTGGAATTTTGATGTACGCTATGGTCTGTACCAAACCAGACATTGCCCAAGAAGTGGGAGATATTTCTAGATGTATGTCTAATCTTGGTAGAGTTCATTGGGATGCAGTCAAAAGAGTTTTCAGATATTTGATAGGTACCTCAGAGTATTCTTTGTGTTATCATGGTAATTTGGTTGGAGACATGACTTCCCTTGATATGCATGGTTATGTGGATTTAGACTGGGTAAGTGATACTGATAACAGAAGATCCACTAGTGCTTATGTGTTTACTTTATTCTGTGTCGCAATTAGTTGGATGAGTAAGTGACAGGTTGTGGTTCCTTTGTCCAATACTGAAGCAGAGTATATGGTAGCTACTCATGCTTGTAAAGAAGCTATTTGGCTTAAGATACTATTTTCAGATATTGGAATAAAATAAGGTGCAGTGACAGTTTATTATGATAGTCAGAGTACGATCTGCCTAGCTAAGAACCTGACATTTCATGCTCAGGCCAAACATATTGATGTTCAGTATCATTTTGTCAGAGATACGGTTGAATATGGCAAGGTGAAGTTGGTTAAGGTAGAAACTTTGATGAATGTTGTAGATGCTTTAACTAAGGCTGTAAGCACAGAGAAGTTCAAATGGTGTTCGGAGTCTATGGGCCTCATGACCCCTAGCAATTGATTTATTGTGTTGATACTCCCTTTGCTCTTGCAAGGTGTTCAACAAGTGGGATAGTGTTGGTAAAAATGGTTTCTCAACCTTGCATTTACATGAGGTTACTGTTTATAATAAGTTTTTGTTTGAGAACGAAATGGTACGAAATTCTTCCTAAGCTTCCAATTGGCTAGATAAGCATTCCAGTAAAGTTATGTCACAAGATCACTGCTAGTTTTGAAAATATTAAAGTTTCCATTTTGGAGGGGTGCAATGAAAGGTTTAAATTTAATTTTGAGGAATTTAGAGGCCTCAAAATTCCTTGAAAATTGGGCATAAATGACATAGCATTTTACGAGGCAATAGAGAACTTTGCAAGCTTTCCAGCACTTCCAATTGTTTGTCAATAGGATACACGGTTCTCAAGTTATGATCTCCGGAAGTTTGTACTCCTGAAATAGGAAATATAAAATTTATCAAACACATAAATGAGTTGTAAAAGGGAGGGACACATGTGTATGTGTGTTTTAACACATCATAGGACATCTAGAAGGAAGATAAGGTCAACCTTATGTAAATAGCATTTTTCTTGGCTTAAATTTTTGGTTTCCGGAACCCTACCTTTGCCATTGATGTCAAAGGGGGAGAGTAGAGAAGTGAAAAATTTTGATCCTAGGGGGAGTTTTTTTATCCTAGGGGGATTTCTTTGATTTTTGGTTGCAAATTGTACAATACTTTGGTTTTGGTCTGACACTTAGTCATTTTTCACTAAGTGTTGCCAGCAATGCCAAAGGGGGAGATTGTTGGCGAGAGACACTACATACATGTACAGATGTTGTCATTGATGGCAACCAGTGTCAGATATCCAATTCACAATTCATTTTTTGATCATTTCGGAAGATTGATTGAGTATTTGTGAGGTCTGGTGGAAGAATAGTGTATTTGACAGAGTTTACAGCTTTTTGGTTAGTGGATCACTTTTGTTGCGTATTTTGCTTTGCATATCTCAAAGAAGCATTGTGGTCGTGTAATATGCCTTATTCCAGGTTTGTGGCCTTAGGTGATGAATTTGGTGTAAGTCGGAAGATCAAGTAGACATGTTTTTCTTAGAACAGTGGTTATCAGCAGTAACGTGTGGAAACTCATTATGCGGATCTTGTGGATCAGTTTTGGTGATTGATTGTGTGTTCAAGGATGATGAGCCGACATGTGGGAAGCATGTAGACAATTTTTTTTGGTTTGCATGATTTGTTTTGATCGGATTGAGCCGACTTGTATACACGTTTCATCTTTTGTGTTGTGTTCTTGAAGCCGACACGATAAAGTTCTAAATTGGTGATGTGGATATTTAAGACAAGTTTATTTGATCATTTTGAAAATGGATAGTGTGTGTGATGTGTGTATGATCGATTGTGCGCAATTTCATGTGTGCAAGGTGAAACATTTGTGCTCCGGTGCAGTGCAGAATATTAGAATAGAGCAATGTAGCAGAGTTGAGTAAGATAAAGTATTTGTGCTTAACCGAAACTGACTTTAGCATATGCAGATGTTGCTTATCAGTTCAAACATTCCATTGAATATATATAATCATTTTGTAAGGCAGTGAGCCTTCTGGGGTTGTAGCCCTTGTATTTGAGCAGTGAGCTCTAGGCAGTGTGCCTGAATGCATGTTCATTCCTCTTATGTAATATTTTTATACTTCTAACAGAGTATGTTAATATCGTGGGTCTAAATCCCACCGTGTTTTTTCCCTTAACCATATTTCCAAGTAAAAATATTGGTGTTATGGTGTTGCTGATCTTTGCTTTGTGTTTCTGAACTTTACTTTTCTTCATTTGCATTAAGTGGTTGAAAGAACAGGTTAATAAAGTTAAAAATTGTAGAACACTGATTCACCCCGCCCTCTCAATGTTCCTTGATCCGAACATTCTTAGAGGTCTAAAATTTCCATTTTGAGGTGTCATTTGCATAGTAAGGTGGTTCGTTAATGAAAGGAAACAGTTCAGAGTCATTTGGCACTTGCATATATACTTTCCTAAGGAGCTGGAATGTGGTTGTTGTTCATTTCAAGACCTGGAAATGTGTTGATTAGCCTATGAATAGATTTGATATTCATTTCTAGAATCAGATTTTAGTTTGTAAGTCAAATATATTTGGTGTTATAACAGGGTTGTTATTTGTTCGATGCAATGCAAATTTATCCTCTTGCAATGTTATGTTGTTATCCTTATTGCAATCATGTTGTTGAATGAAACTTGAAAAAAAATAAAAAAAATGAAGTGGACATTAAAAAATTTAGGAGTGTCGCTATCTTATAAACGTAAGCATCCAGCAATTAATCTTAATATTGGTTGCCATGCTAATAGAAATTCATGAATAAATATGATCCTAAATGAATTAGTTGACATTTATCTAGAAACACTTGAGTAATCATTATGATATTTATATAGGTGGACTAAGAACCATGGAATAAAAAAATTCCCATCTTCAAGCAGTTTTTTCATGCCATTCAAGATAAATTTGGTACTCTATTTTCTCTTGAAAGTGACAAAGTGGGCAAGCATATTGTATTGAAAATTTTGAGGAATAACAACTAGAAGATTATTCCAAATTATAAGTTAATGATGTTTATACATTTATGTGTTAAACATCTTATTATTAAAGGTATTGTGAGGACATCTATCAAATGTAAGGCTGCATTGTTGTGTTGTAAACACACACACCCCATTAAAAATGGGCACACCCATTTTTTGCTTGCTAGCTTAGTCATTTTTAGTACTTTTTGCTTGCTAGCTTAGCCGTTTTTGGCTTAGTATTGTTTTTACTTGGCAGTAAATTTGATCTTAGCATTTATTTGTGAGGAGGATTTTTCTTTGTTAGTTATAGAAAAGTGCATTGATTAATCCTTCAAGTGACTTAGACTGTAAGTTTTGTCTTTAGGGGTATGATCAAGTCAAGGGTTCAATTTCAAAATCCATGAGTGAACTTCAAGATTGGGAATTAAGCGAGAGATTGCAAAAAAAAGTCAAATATTTTCCAAGTTCAAGAAATGTTGTCAATGTTGTCAACACAAGTTATCATGCTAAGTGTGTAAAATAATAGAAAAAATCAAGGATTAAAGATCTTGAGATTAAATTTTCTAACCTTGACAAAACATGGAAGTAAGGAAAAATTGTGAAAATCCATGGACAAAATGCAATTTTCATGAAAATCCATGCTTGATATAAGTGGTTCCTATTCAAATATCAATTACATGGTTGAGTGTGAAAATTTACAAAAAATCGTTCAATATCCTTGTTGAAGTGTGAAGATTCAAAGTTGAATTACAAAACCCTAAGTTCAAACAAGGAATTTCAAATTAAAATTAAAATCCAAGGTTGGAATTGTCATGTTCCCTCCTTCATCATTATATATATCCTAAATGAAATAATTATTATTATTAATTAATATAATAATTACCAATGAATGATTATTTGAAATTCATTTATTTATTAAAGATTATTATTTAATTAATATTTATTACTAATAATATTCTTGAAATATTCAATAAAAATAAAGTAATATTATATGATAAACATAATTTATATATTATAAATTATAAACATAATTTATATATTATTAATTGTAAACACAATTTATATATTATTAATTGTAAACACAATTTATTTTTCAAATATTGAGCGAATAATGAAGAGCTCTACACATCGATAGTTCGATGATCTTCTTCCACACCAAGGGAGGAATGGTGGCATGGTTGGCAAGCCTCCATCCGGAAAGGACGCTCCTTCACCTAGCCACCTGTGGCAATTAGTATTGGGAAAAAGAGCTGCTAGGGCAGATAAGAGGGAAGTTAGGGCTTCTCGGGAAAGCATGTGGGTGATCCTCATCACCTCTCGAATGCCCGACTGGGCCACCAAAGCAAACTGCATTCCATTGGGTTTTCGAGCAAATTCTCCAGGCCCCGGACATCCCCTTCGAAAGCCATAGCAGAATACCCGTCCTCATAACTTTAAAGCGGAGGGTTACAGGAGACCCGCTAAGGATGAAGGAAGGGCATTCCATGGCCACAAATCAACCAATTACAGGTCGGTCTCGAAGCTGGGGAACTCTCTCCATCATGGTGCAAGGAGAGAGGGTTCCCTAGCAACGACAAAACCTGACCCGGAGTTCATCGAAATTTCGAACCCCAGAGAAGCCATGGATTTAAATAAATATTGCAGAGGGCATGGGCTCTTTGCGAAATGGGGAAGGAATAATCAGCCATTCGCCGGAATAGTGGATTGGTGAAAAACTACATTTCACGGCCAGGTAAGTATCACAACCCTAGAAAATAATTTCCTATACATTGAATGCTACAAAAAATCTTTGAAGGCCAAACTATTGCATGAAGATTATGTTTTTTACAAAGGTGCAAATTTCAATTTCATTGATTGGCAACCTAAATTCAAAGCTAATAGATATGAATTTAAAATGGTATCAAAATGGATAGAAATCCCCAATGTTTCGGAAGAATTAATGCATGCTAAAATTCTTATAGAAATTGGGGATAAATTGGGTAAATTCATGGCCGTAGAGAAAAATTGGTCAGATAAATCTGACATAAAACTGCTAATAGAAGTAAACAAGGACATGGAAGACTTGAAAGACATTATCATAGAAACACTAGATGGCAGCTACATCCTAAACCGGTATGGTATATCGGTCCGATAGCAGAAGATTTAGCTTTCTACAAAAGGCCAAACCCTAATCTGCGGAAGCCACAGGAAATAACAAATTACAACCATAGAGCTTCAAATGATAAAATAAACATCCAATTTAATAATGACTGGGTCAATTTCATTATAAACACTAGTCAACAAGTGATTGATATAAGCCCAACCACACCTCCTTCCCCGAGATTGAGTAACAATCCAGACAGAGCTGATAACGTCATAGAAAGTCAGGTTTGTAATAATGAGGACCGAATCCTAGCAGAACTTAACAATGTTATAGAAAAGTTAATGGGGAAACTAGCAGAAGAATGTGTCGAGGAGATACTCCTTGATACTTCGACAAATATGGCAGGCAATGTCAACATCTCCAATATAGAACATGTTCAGACCCCCCAAAAAACCATCCTCACTAATCACCAACCCAACTGAGGTGGCTCAAGAAGATACAACCATAGCCTCTCCCACTCTAGAGGAATCCCCTGTTGTGGAAGGATTGAATGCAAATGAGGAAAGAGAATTCATTATCAATGAATTGATCAATATGCAGGAAACAAAAAATAACATAGTATTAAACAATAGCCCAATCAACCCACAAAATAGAGGTATCCTCCAGATGGGAGGTGATAAATCAACTAATGATTGTGGCAAATCCATGTGCAACAAAAGAGGTTAGAAGTCTTTTTTAGACAAAAGGAAGACGGACGGGGATGCAGAGGGGCAGGCCAAAATCACAACACTATTGGGGTAAGGAAAATCTCTCCACCCCCTCATAGAGGTATAAACATACTTACATGCAATGTTAAGGGTTTGGGAGCCCCTAACAAACAAAGACTGATTAAGCGAAGCATACTAAAATCTGTTATGGATCTAGTTATGATACAAGAAATAAAACTAGGCAAGACTGATATGAATAATTTTAGCAGAAAGTTCACCCAATGGTAGATGGAAGCAGTGGAGTCTACAGGGGCATCGGGGGGATTGGGTATAATGTGGAGAAAAAATACAGTTGCATTCGCATGTCAAACCAAGATACAAAATTGGATGGTTGGCAAAGTAAGATCCCTTAGTCTAAATCTTGAGTTTATTATTATTAATGTATATGGCCCAATTCCAACAAATAAAAAGAGATTAGTGTGGCAAGAAATTGAACACTACTTAAATACTCAGGACGAAAAACACATCATCATAGGTGGTGACTTCAACACCATCTTATACTCATCTGATAAAAGTGGTGTATAAAAACCATTAAAGAACCACAAAGAGACTTTGCAAACTAAAAAAATAACAATAACTTACTTGAAATCAGAACTAAGATGGGTTTTCACACATGGAATAACAAAAGAAAAGATTTCTCCAACATTGCAAAAACACTTGATAGATTTTTCTTTAAAGGAGATCTAACCGATCTTCAAACAGAGCTAAAAACTATAGTACTACCTTGGTCAGGCTCTGATCATTACCCGGTGTGTCTAGAACTTATGGAAGAAACAAAGCAAACTAGGTGTCCCTTCAAGTTTGAAAGAATGTGGTTTACACATGAAGACTTCCTCCCCAACATAAAAAAATGGTGGAAGGATAGTGTCTTTGTAGGATCAAAAATGTACTGTCTGGTCTCTAAGCTGAAAGAGATTGAGCACAAATTATTAGATTGGAACAAAAAGAAATTTAAAAACATCTTTGAGGAAAAGTCAAGAATTGAGAAAGAGCTGGAAACAATAAACACTGATGTGATGCAAAACAGGATGACCTCTGAAACATACGAGGCTGAGAAAATGCTTTTATGTGAATATAAAGGCGTTCTGACTAGAGAAGAGATATATTGGAAACAAAAATCTGAAGAGACATGGCTAGAAGATGGTGATAGAAACACCAATTTTTTTCACAATAGTGTCAAAATGAAAAGGGAAGCAAATAAGATTACACAAATCACTAATGACAGTGATCAGATCATAACGGATCAAGATTTGATCGTAAAAGATGCAATCAATTATTTTGAAAATATCCTCAACAATTGGGAGCACTCAGACCTCCCTAACAATAAAATCTTACTAAATAACATACCCAAACTGATAATAGAGGATGATAATAAAATGTTAAACTCTAAAATCACCCAGGAAGAAGTTAAAATGGCTTTGGCACAATTTCAGGGAGACAAAGCCCCTAGACTGGATGGCTTCCCTGCTAGCTTCTTTCAGAAATGCTAGCACATCTTAGGGGACAAGGTTACTAATGCCTTGGAATCCACCCGCAATGCAGGGAAATTCCTAAAAGAAATCAATAACACCTTTTTGGCCTTAATTCCAAAGAAAGAGAACCCCTCAAAGTGGGAAGAATTCAGACCCATTTCTCTATGTGACATGACTTATAAACTACTAGCTAAAGTCATGGCCAATAGACTAAAAAAATTATTGCCCGCCATAATATCAGAAGAACAAACAGGCTTTGTACCCAATAGATCAATTTTGGATGGAATTATTATTGTCCAGGAAGCCATCCACTCCTTTCAGTCCCAAGGGCAGCCTAATATGCTGATAAAATTAGATATCAAAAAGGCTTATGACAAAGTGGATTGGTACTTCCTTTGTAGTTGCATGAAGACCTTTGGCTTTAACAAACAATGGATCAATTGGGTTTACTTCTACATATCAAACCCTAGGTTCTCTATCTTAATAAATAGGAAACCGGAAGTCTTCTTTGAAGTATCCAAGGGACTCAGAAAGGGAGACCCTTTATCCCCATTCTTATTTATAATTATGTCGGAAGCCTTAGGTAGAAGCCTGGATGCATCACAGAGGTCTAGCAGACTGGCGGGGATTCAGATTACTGGTGGGGTAAAACCATGCACCCATCAATAGTTTGCTAATGACACAATGATTTTGGGGAAAGAACAGTTAAAGGAAGCTAAGGAAATCAAGAACATATTACAATCTTATGGGCTAGCTTCAGGAGAGATGGTAAACAAGGAGAAATCAAAAATATTCTTCTTTAATATGGAAGCACGGGAGGAATATAAGATAGCTTCATATCTAGGGTACAAAATAGGGCATCTACCATTCACGCATTTAGGGATGCCTCTAGACAAAGGTATCAGAACCAATAAACTTTGGGATCCCCTGATTGAAAAAATGAGGACGAAGTTGTCATCTTGGAAAGCCTTATGGCTGACAGGGGCAGGAAGATTAACCCTCATAAAAAATAGTATTAGCAGCAATGGCTATCTATCTTCTATCATGTATACCACTTCCAAAAGGAGCCTATAAGAAACTAACGCAAATAATCAGAGACTTCTATTGGAATGGTGCAGAGGATAAAAACAAAATAAAACTGATATAATGGGAAAAGATATGTTGAGAAAAGAGTGATGGAGGCACAGGAATAAGAAAATTACTATGGCAAAATAAGGCTTTAGGGACAAAATTGGCATGGAGAATGTACGCATCCTCAGAAGCCAAATGGGCCAGAATCCTTAGGAGCAAATACGTATCACAAAATTAGAGAGAGACAGTGTTTAGGGAAACAAACCCACCCAAGGGATCTAGAATCTGGAACTTTTTAAAAGAAAGTCGATCGCTTATAGTGAACCGTCTATCCTGGGATATTCACGATGGTAAAACCGCCTTGTTCTGGGAGGATTCCTGGGGGGGTTACCCCTCAATAAACAATCTAATGAACACAACCGGCAAAAAAAACCAAATGAAATCTTTATGGGGTAATCAAGTAAAGGATTATACGAGATTGGCACCAGAATCGACAATGGCATGGAAATGGAAAAACATGCTCCCATTCTTGGTGGACAACAAAGACCAAGAATTGCTGCAAATTCTTGAGGGTAGAATAATAACACTCAGACCTAGGCCAAATGAGCTTATATGGTCGAGATCAAAGGATGGACAATACAATTGCAAAGATGGCTTACGAACCATATATGATGAGGCAAACAATATCAAGGACTATATCCCTAACACAATTTGTTGGGACAAATTTGGTCTCCCAAAAGTTGGCTTCTTTGCCTAGGCGGCATATCAGGGGAAGGTCCTAACTACGGAGCAATTTAAACTTAGAGGTTACGAAGCACCCTCAATTTGTGTCTTATGCAAGAAAGATGAGAAAACAAATCACCATATATTCACAACCTGTAACTACACACAGAAATGTCGGTATTAGTTCATGGCACAATTAGGTTGGTCAGGTGCCCTCATCCCTTACCTAAAGGATTGGCTTAGAAATTGGCTAATCATCAAAAGAAATAGCATCTTCCACAATCTATGGATATGCAACCCAACAATAGTAATCTGGGAGGTTTGGAAGGAGAGGAACAGGAGAATCTTTTTAGAGACAGAAATGAAGGTAGAAAATTTGATAGCAAAAATAGAAGCCTCCATCACATAAACCTCCAATAATAGGAATACGAACATTACACAACATGATAAGACATTTACAGACTAGGATAACTAAATCAGAAAGAAATGGAAGGGGATTAAAATCCCTCCTTTCATTGGGAAGAGGAACAGAGATAAGACCGAAGGTAGAAAAGCATGCAAATGGGTGCCCCTGGAGACTGGATGGTGCAAACTCAATTTTGATGTAGCATCCAAAGGCAATCTAGGGGAGGCAGGGGCAGGATATATAATTCACTCACATGAAGGGATATGTATTGGATCGAGATCCTGACATCTAGGGCATATCACTAACAATATCACAAAATTGTTGAGCCTAATAGAAGGTTTAAACCTATGCAAACAATTAAAAATATCCAAATTGGAAATAGAAGGGGACTCGGCCATCATAGTTAATGCAATGAGGACCAAGACAATGCCAAACTGGGAGCCTAGAATTTTATTGGATAGAGCCCTCTCTCTAATGGAAAGCTTCTCAGATTACACGCTCAATCACATTTATAGAGAAGCTAACACATTGGTAGATAAGCTAGCCAATTTAGGGACAGATGGAATAAATAGAACCACATCATTAACATATAGGCAATCAAACCAGGATACTCATAGGCAGGTAGATATTTATACATAATCCTAAAAACAACACATTCACATACATATTGGAAGGTATATATATGTATATGCATAGATAGCAGTATATATGTACGTATATATTTGTATTCATATAATTATATGTGTACACTTGCATATATATGGTAGCAGAGACATATATAGATGTGCGTATACATATATAACTATATATACAGATATACATAGACACATATACAAATATATGCACATATAATCATATATAAACCTATCAATAGTATTCTTAGAGTAGAGATTACTTACATATAAGGTTATATACATACAAGTATACATGTATATACATACACAGACATATACATATTTCATACTTACATAGAGATATACATAAATATCTATATATATAAACATATATATACAGAGGCCGAAATATGCAAACATATATATAGACATATATGCAGACCTATATATAGATAGATCTATATAATATATAGATTTGCATAAACATCATCATATGACAAGACATTATCACTTAGACATGGTTTGAACCCTTAGCAAGCTGGAAATTCTAGGATATAAGACAAACAGAGAATAAATGAAAGTGTAATCAACAATCTCACAAGGGATATGACAAGATAGAATAGGGTTGGAACTTTCACAGATGTGACAGAAATACATATACTCATCAGGACACATACAATAGGATTATATACGTAAATCTATATATACATACACATATATGCATATATATACAGATATACAAGTATGGATATAGATATTGTTGGCATTATGTGAACCAGTATGTGGACATAATGACATTGTATGTTGTCATTGATTTCAATACACTGAAGAGGTGAGAATCAGCATATGTAAGAACCGGTATAACACTGTGAACCGGTATCTGTACCAAAGTGAAGCGGTGTGCTTGTTCAAGGTGAACCGGCATAAGGTTATGGGAACCAGCACATGGAAGTAGTGCATGACTACCGGTTGGTGGTCTCAACTTTAGGGTTTCCAGTTGGAGTGCTTCAAGGTGACTTTATGTGATGAAGTTAGTATGATAACAAAGAACAGATAGTGTTGCCACGTAAGCCTTGTGCGCATGAAGGATCTTGCATAAAGAAGAGTGTTCCTATCTACCTCGGGAATGTGCGAAGTCTGTAAATGGTGATAACGTGTGATGGGTTATCAACCGCCATGAAATCAGTGGAAAACGAATGATGGAGAATGTCTTGAGATTGGATCAAGACTATTGCATTCAATACAATATGATCAATGGTTAGGATTGAACCATTTGAATTCCTTAACCTAACAGGTCTAGGGTCTAGGGTTTATGCTACCAACCTGTCTATTGTCCTATAAGGTCGATGTTGTGATTCTTTCAGAGTTTGTTGGCAAAAGTTGTGTGTGTGTATCTAAGTGAAGAGATACGTGATTCTTGCCAGACCAGAGGAGAGAAGTCATATTTGCAGAGTGTAAGTGTAGAAGGTGAAGAGGAGCTTTAGCGGATCTGCATTGGCATTGAGTGCTATTATCAGGTCATTGATATACCTGTTGATCTTTAACCACTTCAACAGTTGTGAAATACCTTAATAGGGTAGCCTTAACCGACTTGTTGAAAATCCTCTAACAGGGTAACTCGAAGCTACTGAGTCATTGATATCCTTTAGCTATTGAGTTCTTGAAATCTTCTAATAGGGTTTAACCCTTAACCGGGTATTGTAGCCATCCCTTAACCAGGTGATCCCTAACAGGATCGGTTCCTAACAGAACCTATTGTATCTGTCTTTAATCGGACAAGGCTCCCAATAGAGCGGACTTCCAAAGAGTTCAAAAACAAGCTTGTGGGTATTCATCCCCACCGTGGCTTTTCCTAGTTCGGTTTCCACATGAAAAATATGTGTGTCATGTGTGATGCTTTCTTCATGTGATGTTATGATTGTTTTTTGATTAAGTGGTGATGCATGTTGATCTTGCTATAATATGTACATCTTTGATGGTAGATTGTCTGTTCATGCATTAGGGTGAAATGGGAATGAAGAGTTAGATTATATGAGAAGATAAGTGTCAACCGGTCTTTGCTTGTCTCAGTTACACTGGGTTTTGCCGGTTTAACTCTGTTGAAGGACCGGTGCTGCAGTTTGTCTATCAGTGCATAAGTGTTAGTTGACAAACCGGTTTAAGATTGTGTTTTTGTCTGTATTGATTCACCCCCCCTCTCAGTACTAGTTTGGTACTATTCATTCATCATTAAGTTATCAATTGGTATTAGAGTGTCCTCTAACAGCTTGCGGGAAAGATCCTATTGTAATGATGAAGAGGGAAGGTCCAAAGTTTAACAAAGGAAATTTTAGTATATGGAAAGATAGAATGAAGATATACATCAGAAGCATGGGTTCTCAACACTGGAGCTATGTTGAGAATCCCTATGTTGCCCCTACCGGTACTCTCACCGATGATCAAAAGAGAGAGATACAGGAGAATGGGCAAGTCATGGAAGCCCTAATTAGTAGTTTATCTGATATTGAGTTCATTGATGTCCAAGATAAGGTAAATCCCAAAGAGGTATGGGATGCTCTTGAAAATATCTATGGAGGTGATGAGCATGTAAAACAAGCTAAGGAAGAAAGCCTTAGAGAAAATTTTGAAGACATGCGAATGGTTGAAGGTGAAATCATTCAATAGTATGGTATTAGAATCAAAATTGTTGTCGGAGATATCAAGAGTGCAGGTGGTAAAATGGAAGATTCCACTGTGGTAAGCAAAGTCCTGAGATCCCTATTGTCGGTCTATGCAATAAGAGTTGCTGCTATTCAGGAGTTGAGATCAATAGACAAGACTAAGGTATCCCTGGATTCCATCATTGCAAAGTTGATAGCATATGAGCTAAATAGTTTTGATGGCAGTGTTCAAAAGACTGAATCAGCTTTTAGAGCTTTTGTTGTACCATCCAGAAAAGGAAAAGAAGCAAGCACTAGTGGTGAACCAAGATAGAGCAGAGTAATGGATGATGAGGAGTTTCTGATGGAATTTGAAGCTCTTCTTGCCAGGAAATTTCCAAAAGGAACCGGTAAATACAGAGGTAAGCTCCCTTTGAAATGTTTTTCTTGTAACCGGATAGGACATATTGCTATGAACTGTCCTAATAGTGACAACAAGGATAAACCAGAAAGATTCAAGAAATTCAAAGGAGGAAACCAGAGAAACTATTTTGTTGCAGTTGATGAAGGTGTCACAAATGAGGAATCAAAAGATGAAGAGAATGAAGACATTGTGTTTGTTGTTGTAAAGGAAGATGTGTCAAACAAGAAGGCTCTTGTCTCTCGCTTTGATAATTCCAATGAGTGGATCATTGACAGTGGTTGTTCTCACCATATGACTGGTGACCGGAGCAAGTTTCTATCCTTGGAAGAGTATGATGGTGGTGTGGTTCGCTTTGGAAATGATGCACCATGCATGGTCAAAGGCAGAGGGTCCATCTCTTTGACTGGAAAGAGTAGTGATGACAATGTGTATTGGGTTGATGGTCTCAGACACAACCTTCTGAGTGTTGCCCAGCTGAATGATGATGGTCTCACTCTAGAATTCAAGAATGGAGTGTGCAGAATCAAAGGAAAGAATGGCAAAATTGTGGCTACCAGTATGCAAACCAAAGGTAACCTATTTCAGCTGAATGCAAATATAAGTACATGTCTTATGGCTAAATTTGATGATAGTTGGATATGGCATAAGAGACTCTGCCATGTAAACTTTGATAACATTGTGAAGGCTAGTAAGATCAAGGTAGTTAGAGGGTTGTCGGTCAGTGCTAAGCAAACTGGATAATACCTTGTGCAGAGAGTGTCAATTAGGGAAAATGTCTTCCTCAACCTTTAAAGGTAAATCTTTCACTGCTGACAACTTGCTTGATCTTGTGCATACTGATTTGTGTGGTCCTATGAAAACTAGAAGTGTGTAGGGTGATAGGTACTTCATGATTCTCACTGATGACTGCTCAAGAATGATGTGGGTCACATTCTTGAAAGACAAGTTTGAAACCTTTGTGAAGTTCAAAGCTTTCAGAGCATTAGTGGAGAAGGAAAGCGGTAAAAGGATCAAGTGCCTCAGAACTGATCAAGGAGGGGAAATCACTTCTAGTGAATTCAATAAGTATTGTGAAGAATTTGGCATCAAGAGGCAACTGTCTGCCCCCCAGACTCCACAGCAGAATGGCCTAGCAGAGAGGAATAATCGGACTGTGGTTGAAGCAGCTAGAACCATGTTGATTCAAGGAAAGGTAAGGACAAAACTCCTTATGACTATTGGACTGGTAAGACACCTGTGGTTAGCTACTTTAGGGTATTTGGTAGCAAATGTTACATCAAGAGGAGTGAACATTAAGGCAAATTTGAAGCTAAATGTGATGAGGGAATATTCCTAGGATATTCCACCAAGAGTAAAGCTCTCAAGTGTTTCAACAATAGGACTCAGAGAATTATGGAAAGTATCAAAGTGAGAGTTGATGAAACCTCTGAGAAACCGGAGGAAACCGGCAGTGAGCAAGCTATAAATGAACCGGTTGCAACCTTCTGGGAACCGGTTGTCAGTCAACCAAGTACCAGTAACAGTGTTCCTAAACCAGTGAATGTTGATACTGATGAAGATGAGGATGAAGAGGAAAAGCAAGAAGAACCAGTCAAGACTATTCCTCGGTATGTCAAGCTGAATCATGATCCTAAGCAGATCATAGGAGATAAAGATTCAGGAATCCTTACACGAAGAAAGATCAGAGAAAACTCATGTATGATCTTTGAATTTGAGCCTAAATCATTCAAAGAGGCTCATAAAGATGAAGACTGGATCAAGGCAATGGAAGAGGAACTTGACCAGATAGAGAAAAATGGTACATGGTCCTTAGTACCCAGACCAGAGCATAAAAATGTCATTGGCACCAAATGGGTGTTTAGAAACAAGCTGAATGAGGATGGCACGGTGATTAGGAACAAAGCCATATTGGTGTGCAAAGGATATGCTCAAGAAGAAGGAGAAGACTATGGAGAAACCTTTGCTCCTGTAGCCAGATTGGAAGGAGTTTGTATGCTTCTTGCATATGCAGCTTTTAAAGGATTCAAGGTATATCAAATGGATGTAAAATCTGCATTCCTAAATGGTGTACTTGAAGAGGAGGTGTATATAGAGCAACCAGATGGGTTTTCCCTATCTGAAGACAATGATATGGTGTGGAGGATACATAAAGCCTTATATGGTCTAAAGCAGACACCTAGAGCATGGTATGAGCGTCTACATTCCCATCTTGTGAAGATTGGATTTGAGAGAACAAGTGAAGATAGTAATATCTACTTGAAATCTGAAGGAGATCAGATCCTGATCTGTGAGGTTTTTGTTGATGACATTATCTTTGGTGGAGATGACAAGATGAGTCATGAGTTTGCTGATGAGATGAAGGAAGAGTTTGAGATGTCACTCATAGGGGAGATTAAGTTCTTCATTGGACTACAGATCCAATAGATGAAAGATGGAATCTTTATCACTCAATCCAAATATGTCAAAGAGGTGTTGAAGACATTTGGCATGGAAGATAGCAAACTAGTTGGTACACCGATGGTGACCAGTTGCAAATTATCAAAAGAGGATGATTCCACATTGGTTGATGAGAAGGAATACCGATCAATGATTGGTAAGTTGCATTATGTAGTGCATAGCAGACCAGATATTGCACATGTAGTTGGCATTACTGCAAGGTTCCAGAAAAGTCCAAGAGAATCCCACTTGGTTTCAGTCAAGCAGATTCTTAGGTATCTAAAGGGAACAGTTCACTATGGATTGTGGTACCCATATAGCAATGATTTCAACCTGAAAGTATTCACAGATGCTGATTGGGCAGGTAATGTGGATGACCAAAAAAGCACAACCGGTGGTGCATTCTTTCTTGGTGGTAGACTGGTCTCGTGGATGAGTAAGAAGGAGAGTTGTATCTCTTAGTCTACAGTGGAAGTGGAGTATGTTGCAGCTTTCATGAACTGCACTCAGACAATCTGGATGAAGCATGTATTAGATGGCTTCAAAATCCCTGTATCTGAACTGGTAAGTATATTCTATGATAACACAAGTGCTATCAATATTTCAAAGAATCCGGTTTTACATTCTAGAACCAAGAATTTTGAGCTTAAGTATCATTTCTTGAGGGAAAAGGTTCAGAATAAAGAGATTGCACTGGAACATGTTTCTAGTAAGGAGCCGTTAGAAGACATATTCACCAAGCCTCTCCCAAAGACTACATTTGTGTATTTAAGAGGTGAACTGGGGGCACTGCCCCTTCAGGAGGTAAATTAAAAGTATTTGTTCCACATCAGTCAGGTATTGCATAGTCAATTTTTTTTGTTGATTGATGTGTTGAAGGATGCTACTCCTTAGGGGGAGTAGCATAATGGAACAGGGATGTTTGTGCCTCCACTTTGGCATTGTTGTCAAAGGGGGAGAAGATGTGAAATGGAGAAGATATCTACAAAACATGGGGGAGAAGATGTGAAGTGGAGAGATATCTTTGAATATTGCCATCAATGCCAAAGGGGGAGATTGTTGGCATTATGTGAACCGATATGAGAACCGGTATGTGGACATAATGACATTGTATGTTCTCATTGATGTTAATACACTGAAGAGGTGAGAATCGGCATATGTAAGAACTGGTATAACACTGTGAATGGGTATCTGTACCAAAGTGAAGCGGTGTGCTTGTTCAAGGTGAACCGGCATAAGGTTACGGGAACCAGCACATGGAAGCAGTGCATGACTACCGGTTGGTGGTCTCAACTTCAGGGTTTCCACGTAAGCCTTGTGCGCATGAAGGATCTTGCATAAAGAAGAGTGTTCCTATCTACCTTGGGAATGTGCGAAGTCTATAAATGGTGATAACGTGTGATGGGTTATCAGCTGCTATGAAATCGGTGGAAAATGAACGATGGAGAATGTCTTGAGATTGGATCAAGACTGTTGCATTCAATATAGTATGATCAACGGTCAGGATTGAACCGTTTGAATTCCTTAACCTAACAGGTCTAGGGTTTAGGGTTTATGCTACCAACCTATTTGTTGTCCTATAAGGTCGATGTTGTGATTCTTTCAGAGTTTGTTGACAAAAGTTGTGTGTGTGTATCTAAGTGAAGAGATATGTGATTCTTGCCAGACTAGAGGAGAGAAGTCATATCTATAGAGTGTAAGTGTAGAAGGTGAAGAGGAGCTTAAGCAGATCTGCATTGGCATTGAGTGCTATTATCAGGTCATTGATATACTTGTTGATCTTTAACCACTTCAATAGTTGTGAAATCCCCTAACAGGGTAGCCTTAACCGGCTTGTTGAAAATCCTCTAATAGGGTAACTCGAAGCTACTGAGTCATTGATATCCTTTAGCTATTGAGTTCTTGAAATCCTCTAATAGGGTTTAACCCTTAACCGGGTATTGTAGCCATCCCTTAACCGGGTGATCCCTAACAGGATCGGTTCCTAACAGAACCTATTGTATCTGTCTTTAACCGGACAAGGCTCCTAACAAAGCGAACTTCTAAAGAGTTCAAAAACAAGCTTGTGGGTATTCATCCCCACCGTGGTTTTTCCCAGTTGGGTTTCCATGTGAAAAATATGTGTGTCATGTGTGATGTTATGATTGTTTTCTGATTAAGTGGTGATGCATGTTGATCTTGCTGTAATATGTACATCTTTGATGGTAGATTGTTTGTTCATGCATTAGGGTGAAATGGGAATGAAGAGTTAGATTATATGAGAAGATAAGTGTCAACCGGTCTTTGCTTGTCTCAATTACACTGGATTTTGTCAGTTGAACTCTGTTGAAGGACCGGTGTTGTTGTTTGTCTATCAGTGCATAAGTGTTAGTTGACAAACTGGTTTAAGATTGTGTTTTTGTTTGTACGGATTCACCCCCCCCCCCTCTTAGTACCAGTTTGGTACTATTCGTTCATCATTAAGTTATCAAATACATATGTGTGTGTGTGTGTGTGTGCATATAGGTACATATATGTATACGTAAATCTACATATATACATATATACATGCATGTAGACAGAGATATATAAATATGTATGCATAAAGGCATATATATATGCACATACGTACATGGACAGAAATTTAACAGAGCAAATATATACTTACATAGAGATATAGATATATATGCCTACACACACACACACACACACAGATATATATATATATATATATATACACGTACATGGACAGAAATTTAACAGAGCAAATATATACTTACATAGAGATATAGATATATATGCCTACACACACACACACACACACACACAGATATATATATATATATATATATATATATATATATATATATATATATATTTGCATAGAAACTAATATATATAGAGAGAGAGACATATATATCAATGTAGTGTATAAAAATGATTAAGCCTCATAAGCTTGAAATAATCATGAAGATATTGCTCGACTGCTTGAGCAATCATACATTGATAAGGCTAGGGAGTAAGGCAAACCAACAATCATGAAAAAGTAATCATCACCCCTACATTCATTACAACAGGGCATTTTGGGGATGGAAATATGTTAGAGTTATCAGTAAGCAATCATAATATATACTGAAAGGCAGATAGGAAAACATCATGAGATTAGTCTGGCACAACCGGGGTCACAACCTGTATTATCAACAATATTGGTTGACATAACCAGTATATCTAAGCATAAGCACTCAACACTTAGCCTTGTTTAAAAATGGATTCCAGTATTTGTCTCTACCCTAAGAAGCGTGAAATGTCCTTCATCGGAGAGATCTCTAACAAACGGTGGTCAGTGATTCTGAGATCTGAAGATGATTTGGTCATACATGCAACCAAAAGGATTTTTGGTGATGAGATTATACTCTCGGAACACAGGAAACGAGTTAATAGCAGCATCCCAATAGGGTTTGCAGCAATACTACTCACAATGGGAGAAGAAAAAGCAGTCACAATCACACTATGCAGGTTGATTTTCAAAGAAGAATACTTGGTCAACCTGGAATGGCGATAAAATGTGTGGATGATAAAGCTTCAAATACCTTACCCGCAAGATTACTCCAAAGTTGCAGAAGCTATAGATAAGGAAGAGGTGCTCAATATAGAGTTCACAAGGCCTATTCTAAGTAGCAAGGATCAGAAACTTTGTCATCAAAGACAAACAGAGATTGCAAGGAGCATTGCATTCCTTAAGCAATGGCTTGGAGTGGTAAAAGAACCAAAAGGGGAATGGTGGGTGAGTTATATGGTAGAAGAGGGATGGACCCCATTTTAGGCAGATAATCCCAGTGAAACACAGGCCTTTGGCATGGAAGTCGCATATGACAAGGAGGAAGAATAAGTTTTCATTACATAGTTTTGTTTGCAATTACTACTATAACTAATCATATACACAGAGATATAGGATCTGCAGTTAGTACATGACACATATTGAACTATTTATTAAATACTTTGAAATAGCATAGATATTGAAGAGTAAGATACTCACTTCATGACAATTTCAAAACATACAGTTATACTAATTAAGTGAAGTTTAGAATGCGGATATTTTTTTGAATCAGGCATATACTAAAATACAGTAACAGGGAGTACTTTAGTAATTCTAGCATATTGGTTAACTTCAACATTTATATTTAAACATGTATAAATCTTGAATATCATGGTAAGAGCCTGAAGTAAAGGTAGATAAGTTGTGATAGTATCAATTGTTTGTTGACCAGTGTTTATACCCCTAATATTATTGTAGACTGGGTAATCTTTCATAGTATAGACAATTATTTTTTATGTTGACTTAATATGAAAGAAACCTAGTCTATAATAACAATAGGGGTAAGTATGCAGAGATTATATTGGCTCTTATTCTTCTCTTTGGCACTAACATTTAACAAAGTGGTTTCGCAGAGGGATTGTTTTGAAAAAAAAAAAAAATTGGGGTAATCAGAAGATGACAAATATGGCACCAGTGAACTAGGAAGTTTGGCAGAAATATATTACCTCATGTAAATCAAAGATGTTGTCTATGAAGGGCTTTTGATCAGCTAGATTGCAGAATTTGTAAAAGATTATATGTAATTCATTAAATGTTATTAGTCACTTACTAGACCTATGGTCCCGGGCAAGGCCAAAGGTTTTCTCCTCTCTGCTCGTTCCTACCAATGCTCGCATTGAACAGAGATTGTAATACTATTTATTAATAAAATATGGCTTAGGCCTTTTACCGAGCAAAAAAAAAAAGCTGTAAACACAATTTATATATTTAAAATAATAAATATATAATATATATATATATATAAATAATAAAGAATAAAAAATAAATAAAAATATAAAAAAACAAATATAAAAATTAATTAAAATATAAAAGATTAGCTTATGGGAACATTACAAAGTAAAGACACATAAATTTCTGTTGAGGCTGACTGATTACAAGATTAGAGTAAATCAAATATAAACAACTATCCAGCCGACTTCTCTATTGGAGCCCAAGTTATTGGCATACATATATTAAACAAGATTTAGAGGGCCAATTAAGTCTAAAAAGGTAGTGTGTTCTTCAAGGGATGTTAATCTTAGCAATGGGAAGTATCATATAAAGCAACGTGCCCTTAACGAGATCAACTAGTTCATTAATGACATAGGATGCAACGATAATTAAAAGGAGATATATCATTTCAAAAGGGGTGGCTGATTCTTCATCCTCTCTTGAGGATATATAAGGCAGACCCCTATTCGAAAGAAAGATAGGGAAGACAAATAAAAGAAAAACAACTGTGATTGGTGAATTGTGCTGCCAACGGTATGTCTATTCTATAATTATTACAGAATTTATGCTTCTCTCTATCAACTGTTCTGCAGCTATATACAGTTATAATTATATATATGTTTGATCAGACAAATAACAATATTGAATCAGAAAGAACTCTTAAGTTAATAAGAGTAAGAAGAATATGTTCTTATTTAATGTTTGTTACTATTGTCAATATTTAAAGTTGGTGATGAAGTTGTTTCTAAAGAGAGGCAGTCTAAAATCAATTAATAGCCCATGATTCTCAAGGGAGGGTAAGGGCTTCAATTCATAAACTTTGAAGAGCCTACTATATTTTGGTCTCAAGTGCTTTGGTGATATAGGCATCCTCTTCTTCCTTAGAACTGAATAAGTAACAAAGGTTGACACTTGTATTAAGAATTATGGATAAAATTAATTAATTTAGTATGATAGAATTAATTATCTAGTATGGTAGATGAACAATTAACTTATTAATAATTGATAAATTAATCAAACTATGGAATATCACAGATATGATTCATGTTAAGATAGACTTGTCTCCTAATTAATTTAGTCATAAATATATTGAAATGGATTAATTATGGTTAAAATAGACCTAGACCTAATAAAGGACATTACATAAACATGAAAATATCTCTAACAAGATTGAATTTCCCCATTGAGTTTCAAGATCCAAGTCATGAATTAAAATTAAAGCTACAAAGATCCATGTTTATGCCTCAAGTCCGCTTTGAAAAAGTGAAAATCCGTGCTTATCCTTCGCATGTACTTGGAAATACACCACAAAATCCTTGACAAGGTCTAAACTGCGCTCAACATAACTCTTCACACCCTTCATTTTCCACTCACTTATCCATACTAGGGGTGAATTTGTGCTTGGAAATTCCTTGATTCCCATGTTGATAGCACCCAAAGTTCGGAACTAATCCTTGATATCATGTCAAACGTGAAACTACCTTTCTCTAGTGCTTAGTAGTTCAGAATACCCCCCAAAACGCACTCAAGTGTCCATGACTACATGCAAAATGCACTCAATGTTTTTCTTGCATACCTCCTAATCCTGTTAGGGGAGAATTAAGGGGAAATAAAGAGCCAACTTGGTGAAAAGCTTTAAAAATTCCACTCACAAAACGTGTGTAACAAACAAAACACTTGTTTAGGTCAACCTCATTAAGGAATTTTCAATTTCTAAGTGTGGAAGCGTTATGTGTTAGTTCTAAAAATTCATTTTCAAATCATTTAAACACATTCAAGGTGAACTGTAGTATATTAAGGGTGATTTTGATCAAGGAAACCAGATTCAAGGGCTAGGAATGCAAATTAGTGTAGAAAGTCAGATCTAAGGCAGTGTTCGCAAGGAAGAAATTGCATAAATTTGCTTGGAGAAATGAGAAAATTGACCCTATATTTATATACATTCATGCAAGACGAAAATTAAGTGCAAAAGATTAGATGAAAGTTGACTTGGGTTGAGGTAGAAAACTGATTTAAAGTGCAAAATACATAAGCTGAAGGCTAACCTTAAATAAAATGGGTTTGCAATTTGAAAAAAGTAAAAGTAAAATCTTATTTAGCCAACCTCCTTATCAAACAAACTGTGGTTGTATCAACCCTTATAAATGGAAGATGAGTAGCCATTCATTTCCATCAATCAACAGTCAATTTAAATCAAATTAGAAGCAAAATTAGGAGCAGAGCAAATTCTAAGTGCGAGCTACAAGAAGTACAAATTGACATCAAGAAGAAGTAAGAATAAAATCATATCCAAATCCAAGGTGAATTTTCTTGTCAGTTCAATGCAAACTCCAAGCAAACAAGGGTAGAGATAAAAAAAAATTCCATGGTAGTTGGAGGTGATTTTGAACGATAATCGGATTCAACACCTAACAAGGCAAATTTAATCACAACCAAATGAATTCCAACAGATGAAAGGACAGATCAGACTTGAAATCAATCATTTTCTAGATTTACAAACAACATTTCCAGAACTTTTGAGTTATTTTCTAGATTCGTGGAAGACTTCATGAACCATTGTTATGAATTGTTGATAATTGTTATAATCAAATGTTTTTCGTTTGTTTAGGTTCTTCTTATTATTAATTTCTTGTATTTCACTTACATAGGGTTTCATTTATAATAATGATTCAAAGCATGCTCTCTCTTTTCAGCATTGATGAAATGATGGACGATGATGAAAGAATGCTCAATAACAACATCAAGAGGATCAAGAGTCCAAGGAATAATTGCAAGGATTGATGCAAGGAAGTGCATGGAATTAATACCGTGAAGGACTCAACCACATAGAGGATACAACATGAAGTCAAGAACATCACAAAGGAGGATACCAAGGATAAGGATGAAATGTGAAAGAAATCAAGGATGATGCAATTTGGGAATAAGAACCATCACAATCAGTCAAAAGATCGAATGATGTTGAGTGTCATGCCCAAACTTTGGGCAAACACAGACAACAAATTTTATTTTTTTAAAACACTAAATTACATGCAGCCCTTGCTTAAATAGTTGTAACAACCTAACAAGTTGTTGCAAACGAATTCTTACATGATATTAAATTCTTACATAACTAATTACGATAACTCCTATTATTGAACGGTACAAATAAATTTTATAAGGGTAATATTAAATTTACTTGAAAGTCCATTTCATTTCAGTTGCACTTATTAGTACTAAATTAGATCCATTTCTGCTAATAGGCCTTAATAAACTTACTAGGATCGATATCCATTATTTAATAAGTATCAAGTTCCCATCATCCTGTTTATACATTCTTTCTTAATAATTTAATTTAAATGCGGAATACTCATGAATTATTTTATTCTCTCGTCAATTTTAATCAATAGTTTAATTTAATCAAAACTCTCTAAAATAATTGACAAAGACTTTAATAATCTTCAATAATCATTAATTGATTTTAGGAACTAATTAAATTAGTCCTAACACTTGGTTTTTAATTGTCTATATTTTATTTTAACATAGTTAAAGTGTAGATTAAACTAAATCGACTAAAGGGACGATTAAATCCATAACAAAATTCGTTCTATAAGATTTATTCTCTAAAACCTATATTTAGATGGACTAAATTATTTCCTATGGTCCTAATATTTTATCAGGATATTATGAGTTCCTAGTAATTACTCTCCATGAATAGTTACAATTGTTCTTAAAAAAAAGAAACATCTTATTTAATGTTTATATATTAAAAAAAAATCCATAAAATATGAGTATATCAATTAAGTAATTAATCTAGGATATCAATAAAATAGTTAACATTGTCCATTAAACCTACTTATTATATGAATAAATAAAATTCTCTCTAGAAAATATGAGTGCACCAATTATATGGTTAACAACACACATTTAAACCTAAATAATTAATAATTAACAAAACTCCTCTCAACTCTATTTATCTTTTAATCTCTTATTTTGCCCTAAACACTCAATTATTTTAACTCTCTCCCTAAACATATATATATATATATATATATATATATATATATATATATATATATATATATATATATACTTCCCACTATGAAAAGTCTATTAAAACCCTAATTTATAATAATATAAAATTGTTCTTTCATTTTACACTTCTTTCATTTTATTTTTTTCTTATTTTTCTTGGAATACCCTAACCCCACCGGGTTAGGGTTTCATATTTTATTGGATGCTTGCAGGGGGCCGAACGGAAGAGGAATGGCGGAGAGGGTTGAGGAGGCGGCGGCGCAAATGGATGGTGGAGGCGGAGGTTACGAGGGGGCTCATGCCTGAGCGCCACTGTGTACCCCCACAGTGGTGGCCGAGCGTCGCCCACTATGGGAATACACAGTGGCGGGCCGGGCCCTTTCCACCACGGTACCCGCAATGGGAGGCCCCGACCTCCACTATGGCTTCCCACAGTGGTGGTTGAGCCGCCGCCGGCCCACTGTGCATACACACAGTGGGTTCGGCCCTTGCTTACCGAAAACCCCTTTTTTTTGTTGTGTTTTTATTATTATTATTTTATTTTTTTTATTTATTATTCTTTATATATATATATATATATATATATCTGTGTGTGTGTGTGTGTATGTATGTATATGTATATGTTCATTTATATATTTGGATATTTTTTTATTTTTTATTTTTGAAGGAGACTCTTTTTAACATATTTATGTTTAAATAAATTTCTCTATATGTATTTATATTTACCCATAAATATATGAATATATATATATATATATATCCTTTTTTTATTATTTAGTAACAGATCTAGGGCATTTTCTTAGAAAATAAATGCTGATATATATTTATATTGAAACATTTTAACAAATCAGATAAATACTTCAGTTTTGGATCTTAGTATCTATTTCTTTTTAATCAAACTCCTAGTTGCAAAAATAAAATAGATGGATTATTTTATTATGGATCTACTTTCTGCAAGAATAAATTGATTTTCGGAATTAAATATACTTAACATAGCATCCTTAGAAAATATTTATTTCAATCAGTCTGATTAACAAAAGATTCTATTTCTACAAGAAACCAATGACAGAATTTGGCAAATCTAACAGTAACTAATTTAAACCTATATTTTTATTGAATAAAACTTAGAGATGACAATAATATTTCTTTTGATTTTATTTTCTGCTAATATTTTAAATAACAGATTTAGATAACTAAGTTTTGCATTCCCATGAATAGTTCTAGGATGTTGTATTACCAGCCTACTACATGCATGCAATTAAATTCCATTTCTTTTCTAATATTTTGCTTTAAATGCATAAAAGGAATGAACACATTTCTTTCTTTTCAAAGCATCCTATACACAACAAATATTTAATTAAAAAATAAAAACCAGAAATAATCATTTCTTTTCTGCAATATAACATAAATAAATATCACATATCTTTAAAACATATTCCCAAGTCTTTATTGTCATTTTACAAATAGGTCTCTCATTTCAAATAGATGAGGACTTTCAAAGAATATTAATTACATTTACAACATTTTTCTGCAACAATTAACTTCAGCCATATCTACATGTCCTGATATTTTCTTCTAACAACCTGCAAATAAAACAAAGAGATGACCATGGAGTGCTCACCTCCCAGCCTAGGCTAACTAGTAGCCACCCCCGAGCTCGGAGAACCAAGCCCTAGACAGGATTACACACATGCAATCACAAAAGACAAGGGAAAATACAAGCTCAAACACAATCCCAACCCAGGCTACACTGCACCACACATTTGTGATGTCTTTTCAAGGGTGGTAGTGGACCAAGTACCCTGAGGAGACTGCAAGTATGGTAAAACATATAGCCACCTCATGGCAAACCAAAACATATAGCCACCTCATGGCAAACCAAATACATCAAGTATAACAACCCCACATTCCTTATGCCCCCCAAGGCATTCATGCCTTATTTCCCTCCTTATGACCCCCAATGCATAAACAAGCCATGCAGCAAGGGTCCACAAAATCCCTTGTGATCACTCTCATAACGAGAGCCTCTCACTCGAGGGTTGTCACTTCTACCACCCACAAGACCATCCTCTCTCCCAAGAGTAGGAGGTCTTGATTACTCCCAAAACACATAAATTGCATAAGCACAAAACACCAAATAAATTTCCAAGGAATACATGCAAGGAAAACTAGCCTTTAACACAAGCCATTCTTTTAATACAACATGCAATAAGAAACCATTACAAGAAAGGTAGAACCAACCTTAAACTTCCCAAAGGTATGCTAGTTTTGTTGAGGATGAGCAGCCCAATTCCACCAGACTTTCCTTTCTACACCTAGCCAAATTCTTAATCCCCAAATCTATCTTTTTCCTTTCAAAGTTCTTTTGTCTCCAAAAATGGAGAGTGGGTGATTACCCCCAAAATCTCTCTTTCTTGCTTAAGAAGACACTAGTGTGAGTTCTCTCAAGTTTCTAAAACTGAAAAGGAAAGTAAGGTAAAATGGGAAAAGGAACTCTCATTCGAAAAGGAAGGTTCACAACTTAGTTCAAGTCTTCAAATTTCAATTTTCGCACAACTTAGAAAAGTCACTTTTTAGGGTGTCTAACAGGTCACATGGGAGTAGAAACTTGCCTAAAATTACCCCTAACCCTTAGGTATACCTTATGGGCTTTAGGAAACCCTATTAAACTACCCCTAGGTGTCAATTTAACCCTTTTTAACCCCTTTAAAGTTTATTTTCGGGTCAAACCTATGTTGACCATCCCAAAGATTCTTTACCCAAGGCATTTATGGAATCACATTACATTAATTGAAAAAGCTATAGTTAAACAATTCCCTCCAAGAGACAAATTTAAAACTCAAACATAAATCCACACGTGTCAAGTGACACAAAGAAAATACTTTTACAAAATTATACATGAAATCGTGTCTCTTGTTGGATTTAAATAAATCAATTAAATAACATTTAGCACACATGCATCATTTACTATTACGAATAAAAAACGACACAAACGGGGTGTTGTCTCTCCAAATAGACAAACCCTGGTTTTACGAACATACATAGGTCTAGGTTTGGTTCTCCATAATATTTCCATGGTCACATGGACAATCTTGCCTATGCAACTCAATTACACATTAGTAATTTCAAATAACCTCATATAATATTAAAACACATGAATTAGAATACACATCAAACACTCTGCATACCATTTACATTTGAACAAATCAATATATCTTATATCCAAATGACTCCACATAAGCAATTATCATAATCTCATAATTTTGATCCATACATACACATACATCCTAATTTCTATCATCATAGTAAAGTCCTGCAAGTCCAATAGTGGCATATATCATCTCAAATTTATCCTATTCTAGAATCATATTGAGTTCTATATCATAAAGCATATGAATGAAGCATCAACATTCATCAATGTTATCCAAATCATGGAATCATATAAATTCTAAATCCAGACATAGCAGACATACGTTAAATCAAGATTATCCAATCAATGGATCTTTTAGGATTTCAAATTCATAACACATCAAAATATACACCACCGGGTGAAATAACTCTATAACTTGGTTCAACTTCTTTTCTCACAAATCTTTCGGTCCAACACAGTCCATTCTATTGTATTATATAGCATTTATTAATAGGGTCAAACATGGTCAACTAAGCTAATCAAAGCTTGGTTTGGGGAAGGCCTTACATTGAGTATTAATAGATGTTGCTAAAAATGCAAAAGCATGAAATTTTACAAGATATACATGTTGAGGTGGCATCCACTTATCTCAACCAATCAAATCATGACAAGTCAAAATTTTCAAGTTCACTGAACCTTACTCATCCTATGAAGAAGAGAAGTGGACATGTGGATTGATTAAATGAAATTTTATCATATACTCCTTGTAAATTGTGTTATTAGGGCCATATTAGTTATCATTGGTCCTTTCCCTCAAAAAATGTACATTCAAAAGCTTGTAATTTTCTCATTGGATAGTATTTAATGTAAGGTGGTGGTTGAGGAAAAGCAAAGAATGTCCTTGGTGGCATGGGATCAGGTCTGTAAGCCGAAAAGCAAAGGTGGTATGGGGCTCAGGAGGATTCGCACTTTAAATGAAGCTCTCTTGTCCAAACAAGTTTGGAGATGGTTTCATTCTGATTCTGAATGGTGCAAAATTTGGAGAAGTAAATATTCTCTTCTATCTCCTTCTCTTTCTTCTTTCCTTAATTCGGATTTCAGCATAAATGGATCCCATATATGGAACCATGTTTCTAAATGTAAATAAGTGATTGCTAAAGGAGTGACATGGAAACTTGGAAATGGCAGAAAAGTCAGATTCTGGGAGGATCCCTGGCTTTTTGACAAACCCCTTTTGGATTCCCATGAGTGGGCTTCCCATGCCCCTTCCTGTATTGGCTCTTTTGGTACCCTAGTGGCAGATTACTGGGATGGGAACAATTGGCAGAACATTGATAGTATTCATCCTAGCCTCTCTAAGCTCAAAACCCAATTGTCTGCTATTTGGCTGAATAAGGAAGAGGATTCCCTGATTTGGAAACATGACCCCAAAGGCATTTTTACTGTGTCTTCGATGTATTGTATCCTTTACCCCCCCCCCCCTCCTATAAATCCCTTCTGGTCTAAAGTTTGGTTAAAAGGTCTCACTCCCAAAATCAATTTGTTCTTTTGGACTATTCTCCAAAATAAGATCCTTATTGTTGACAACCTAAAATGCAGAGGTTTTGCCCTTCCAAACAGGTGTGTGTTGTGCTTTCAAGAGGAAGAGTCAGTGGACCATCTTGCCCTCCACTGTCCCTTCTCAGCCTCTGTTTGGAAAAGCTTCCTCAAGAGCTTTAGTCTAGCTTGGGTGTTTCCCAGTAACATCAGGGATTTGTTCTCCTCCTGGCAAATTCATTGGACTAACTCTTTTCTGAGATGTATGTGGCAGCTCTCTCTTCCTCACATTTTGTGGGGTCTTTGGAAGGAAAGAAACAACCGAATATTCAGGGATGTGTCCCTAAAACAAGACATTGTTTTTCAAAAAATTCAAAGGGCTATCCAGGAAAATATGGGAGCCATGGAGGTTTCTTGTTACTCAAATAACTCCCTAGAGTCAAAAATCTTAAGAGATTGGAATATGAAGATCACTGATGGTCCTAATCTCAGCTACAATAAAAGGCTTGAAGCTAAATGGCAAACCCCTCCCCAAGGTTGGCTCAAAATCAATTTCGATGGTGCAGCCAAAGGAAACCCAGGTCCTTCAGGTTGTGGAGCTATTCTTAGAGATTACAGAGGCATTTGCAAAGGTATGATTGCTATCCCTATTGGTACTCAAACTAATCATAAAGCGGAAGCTACGGCAGCCCTTCAAGGCATTATCCTAGCCAAAAAATGGAACTGTCCCTATCTTTGGATAGAAGGGGACTCTAATGATATAATAAAGTGCCTCAATGGGACTTCAAAGACCTCATGGTCAATTCACAATATAATTTTTTCTGCTATTGACATCTTTAGAACCTTCAAAAAATGCCATATATCCCATATCTATCGGGAGGCCAACTGTTCGACTGATTGGGCTGCAAATGTGGCAGTTAAGAATGAGTCTATTACCACGTGGATAGGTGAGAGCGGTTTCCCCGAAAATGTCAGACAAATCATTATTGATGAAAGATATCGAAGTACCCCAAAGACTCTTGATTGAAAAGGCAATTATGATAAGTACTGAAGTAAGCACTTCGAGTTACTTCTATAGTGAGATAATCACTCATTATAACATCAAAGCCAGCAAAACGTGTTTTATAATCTATCAGATCATTAAGGCCACACACACTTTTTGGGTATTTGTTTTAACTCCGAAAAGCTCTCTATTTTACCAGTTCTGTAAATTTCAAAATTTGGCTGTGAGAAACGACACCATGGGTGGAAATAGGAGACGATATGAGCCAAGTAGTTGCAAGGAGTGGAAACAGAAAGAAGAGGTGTGGTAAATTTTGCAGAAGGGTGGTCTTTCAAGCTTCATAGAGAGACTCTATGGTCGTGATGGAATGGTAACTAGCTTCTTCTGCAAAAATTGGAAGAAGGGCATGCTTAAAATGGGTGACCAAATGGTGGAAATTGATGAAGATTTAATAGCTAAAGCTACGGGTCTCAATAGGGAGGGCTGCAACTTCTACAGAGATAGGAAGGTCAGCAGGGAAGCCATTGAAAGGTACCCGGTTACAGAGAAAGAGAAGAAAAGACTTTTAAAGTTGAGTAAAACCTATTACCCACCTAGGGCTTTTGCAAAACCCTAGCAAGAAATTCTCTTTGTTTTAATGCGGTATATAACTCTAGATGGTAGGTTTACAAAAGTCTATGGGTATCATTTTGTTCTATTAAACCATTTTAGGCATAATGATAAGGTGAATTTCCCTTACTTCTTGCTCTGCTCTATGAATGCCTCCCTAAAAGCCTACAAAGAAAATCCTCAGGGCGATACCACAATGCACCAGGGTCTTATGGTCCTCATTTATGACCATTTAAAGGCCAGTCAAATCAACTGGATGCAGCTCTCTGTGGACTCTAAGGAAGATATGTCTGATTCTGATTTTTCGGAGGAGGAGGAATCAGACAATGACTCCTTGACTGATAATGAGGATAGCTCTGATGACTCAGAGTATGAGAGTAGTAAGAAGAGGAAATCAAGACCCTCTTCTTCTAAGCGCAAAAAACCTCAAAGCAAACCCTTGATTAGTATCTCTTCGGAAGAAGAGTACTCTGATTTTCCTGAAGAGAAGAAAAACCCTAAGGGGTTGCTGAAGAAGAAAAATAAAAACCAAGCCCAGACCCGGAAGAAGCATAAGAAAACAGAGGAGACTGGAAAGGAACTGGAGGAGACTGGCAAGGAACTGGAAGATGACAAGCAAACTAGGACCCTGGAAGTTGAGCATAGCCTGGATATGGAGACAATGGAGGAGACTCTCAGGGCCGCCGACACTATTTCCGCCCTCCATATCCCTAAAAAAGAACAGGTAACCCCTGGAAAAGTGACTCCCTCTTCTGGCCCTCCGCCCGAGGCCTTGAATGGTTTTATGAAAACTATTGAATGGATTATTGATGGGTATAAGAAAAATGCGGATGAGTACAAAAAACTTTGCAATAGAGTCCCGATCCTGGAGACCATTAACATTGGAGAGGGGAATACTATGGCCGATTATATCGAGGATCTGAAGAAAACTATTGCTAAAGCGGAAGACATCAGAGATGCCTTTAATCCCAGGTTTGAGAAGATTGAAAAGGAGATATAGGACAGAAAAACCCTGGCAGAAACTAGTGAAAAAATGCTCTCGGACACAGTCATAAAAGTGGAAAATATTGAGGAGTGCCTCAAGAACATTGCGGAGCAAAGCCTTAGCATTCTGAAAATCTCAGCCAATAACACCCATGCCCTCATCAGCAAGATTGATGACGACAAGGAAATCCAGGAAATTGACCTGGACGTTGAAGGAACAGGGGAAGCCCAAGGTCCCAGAACCCGCACCAGAGGCAAGAGGAAGGAAAAGAAAGTGAATAAGGACCTGGAGGAGCTGAAAGCAGTCGGGGCGACCTATGATGAGCTGGTGATAAAGGCAGAGGATCTGCTAAAGAAAATTTCTATGTAGTGTCTCCTTGGTCTCTTTGCTATTTTTTGTTGTTTAGCTGTTCTTTCTGTTCGCTGGTCTTTTGGCCAGTCGCTCTATATGTGGACTTTTATTCCTTTCACTGCTTTCTTTCTTTCTATGATGTAATGGTTTCAGGTCCTTAAAACCTGTTTCTCAATCAATCAGAACTACCTCACATTAGGGTTTCCTTGAATTATCTTGGCCATTGATTTAGAATCAGTTTGGGCCCTTCATTTGTAATCAACAAGTCTATATAAGGCTTGGCCTTCTCAATCGTAAAGGTTAATAATTAGAAGTTAGAAGCAAGTAGAAGTAGGAGGAGGAGGAGGAGGAGGAGGAGATCAAAGATTCATGCCAAGACTATGATAAAATAAATACATGATTTTCATTGAATATATAGTGGATCTTTGTGTTTTGTTTCAACATTTTGCATGGTTAGCTCATTGATTTTATTGGAGAAATGTGATGATATTCAATGGAATTTCCATTCATATCATTTGTAGTTTGTTGATTGTAAATTACAGTGTATGGTTACTCTGAACCTAATTTAGAATTAGTTTGATTGTGGATGTTCATTTAGATTGTGCCAGTATTGGGTATTTGCATGAATGTTTACAACATGAAAATCCTTCATTACCTTTGGAGATTGCATCAGTTTTGTGTAGTTGTTTTGTCATGGCAAAGCAAAGCTTCATTTATGGAATCCATCAATCTTAGAACTATCCATTATCTTCATTGACCTTAGGTTCTTAAATTAGATTCTCTAACCTTATCCCTTTTTATCTTTTATTTGACATTCAATTCATTTTAGTATTCTTGTTCCAGCTAAGTGTAAGTTCCTTTGTAATATCAGTAAATCACATCATTCACTTAGTCTATCCATCATTAAAGTCGCATTGTTTGCATTATAAACCTTGAGGTTTCCTTATTTGATTGCATTGTTTGGCATTTAAGGTTTCCTTGTTCAAGAGAGGATAGAATACATGGTATTTTATTCTATGTTGGTGAGTGTCACAAAACACATCAACAAAATTGGTGCTAAAAGGAGGGCCTAAACACATGCACGTAGGATCACGGAATTAGAGTTTTCTTCCAAGACAACGCATAATGAGAAAGTGGAATCATTAGGTGGAGAAGATATTTTAAATTTTTTTAAAAGCCTCTCTCTTTTATGCATATCAATCAAATTTGTTAAAGGAGGCATGTTCATGATCAAACCTACCATGGGCTTGAATCAATATGAGCTTTCAAAAGAAAAATTAGAAAACCTGAAAAAAGATTTCTCAATGGATCAACAACAATTTCATGATTTGTATGACCAAGATGATCATCAAGTTGATATTCTTCAGCTTTGGTGGGTTTTGAATGCACAACCACATCTTAGGATTTTGTCTGAATTTGCATTACCAAGAAAATGTAGAATCCATGATACAATCAAACACGATGAGATGCATTGTTTGACCTTTTTGTCAAGATTTGAGTTAGCTTTACAAGGAAAAATCTTCTTTTGGGATATACCTAAACCAGTGATACTTGAAGAAGCTAGGCATTTCAGTGTTCCAATGGTGAGAAATTAGGCATTCACAAGATTCAAAAGGTTGATTGAGAATGTGTTAAGTTTTGATAATAGATTAGGCCTAAAAAAAATTTATTTCCTTGTTGGTGCAAGATTCATAACACAACCCACTCTAAGTTCACTTGTTCATTGTGTAAAGAAGCCATCAATCAATTCAAGTGCCAACTAGGATTATCAAAGCCATCAGAGGAGGAATGCATTCATTATAGACAAAATTTAGAGTACATATCTTCCAGCCAAGGATTATATAAGAAGAATAGAAGAGCGTATTGTTGCATCATTTAGTGAAAGAAGTGAGTTAGATGTGGACAGCATATTTGAACCTAACAATCAATGCATTGTAGTGGAAGATCACTTTTCAAGAATTGTTCCAAAGCATGAATGTGTTGAAGTGGAAGTCAAAGAGATGGTTGAAGATATTCAAGCAAGCAAAAAAATCCAAAGTGATGATCAATGTTTGGAAGCATTAAAGAGCGTGAAGAACAACAAGTCATTGGTACCAGTGAAGAGAATATAATATTAGAAATGGAGAGCCTACCAAAAGAATCAAGTAACTGGAAAGATTGTCATGATTCACTATCATTTGATGCTTCACCAGTCAACGAAGAAAGTGACTACAATGCATTTTAGGAGGAAACAATCCATAATACACATCTAGTTTTGCAAAAAGGAGAGATTCAAATGAAGGTTTACCAACTATTCACGATAATGAAATTTCAAATGATAATTGTCTTTGTAGTCACACAAATCTGTCAAGCTTAATTAAATAAATATTCGCTATTTATTTGATTAAAAATCCACTAGCCACTAGTTAATTAAATTAATATTTAATTAATTCATCCCCAAACATTCTTCTATTAATTAAATAAATTATTCAATTTATTTTAATTCATTCATTAAATCAAATTCAAATCAATTAAATAAATAAAATCTATTTATTTAATAAAATCCCCTTTTCCTCTTTTTAAATAAATTAAATAAAACATTTATTTAAATCATTTATCCCCACCCCACTTGCATTTTCCTACAAATGCAACTTGCACACATTTATTGAAATAAATGAATTTTTATTTTAATAAAATCCTATTTTCCCTCACCCACCAAATCCACTTGCAAAATCTAATCCCCTTCTAGATTCTTCTAACCCCTTCCTAATTACCCTAATCCATCCCCTAATTATTGTCACATTCCTAAGCAAAATGGAGTCACTTCTCAAAGACTCCAAAGTCTTTGAAAAGCATTTAATGCTTTGTGTGTTCAACAAATTAACCCCCAAAGTCTTCCAAGACCACTAATGGCTCTTACATGACCATTTATGGCTCTTACATAACCATTTATGGTTATTTCAAACTTGTCTCCCCAAACATTTATTGTTTTGACCATATTCATCCATTTCACATTTGCACAAGAATTTATCCATTGGATAAAAGCTTTATTCTTTGAATAAAGAGTTTATTCATTCAACTAACCTTGACTTTAACTTCCAAAGTCATGTCAAGCATTTAATGCTTATTCCCTCTCCTCTCAACCTATCTCACATTGACACTTGTCATCCTGGGATTGGGTTGAAAGCCATCACATGGATTTGAAATCATTCAATCCTGACCCTTGTTGAGATTGCTCAATCTCAACCATCCATTGCTCCATTTTTCCTATAAATAGAGCCCATTTCTTCATAATCCAAATCCTGAAAACTTGTATGCATTTAAGCTATAGGCATTTTAAGAGAGCATTTTAGCATAATTAACTAATATCTTGTCATTTTGGATAAAATCAATCATTTTAGTATCAATAGCTTAATATTTGCTTCTTTATTTACATTTAGAGCAATATTTCAGTCTCAATCCTCCATAAGCATCCATAGTGCAAAAAGCTACTGAGAGCTACACTATTTTGGAACTTGGAGAGGAGAGGAACAAGGGAGAAGGAGCTAAGAGCATGCTAAGAGGCATTTGGAGATGCCTCATTATCTTTGTTTCATTGGTTAGATATATTAGCATGATTTTAGTGTCTCTCTTGATATGCCTGTTTAGATTAGTTTTTGATTGAATAACACTAACGGTTTCTTGTGTGTTTTATGTTATTTATCTTAGAATAACCTTGTCCACTTTGTAGGGCATCATTTGGTGAACCCGACGTGAATCCAAACACCAAAAAAAAAATCTTTTTTTTAAACCAATAACATGTTTGAATGTTGAAAATGTCACACAGGTTGCGCTTTGGCGCTATTGAACTCGTTCCAGCGCTCTTGATACTTGTTGTTCTAGCGCTATTTTTCTTACAATAGCACTATTGTATCAAGTTCAGTGCTTTTGAAACTGTTTTGGCGCGTTTGACATCATTTTAACGCTATTAACCCTATTTCAGCACTTTTGCCTCTCTGTCTTTCCCTTTCTTTCAGCGCTTTTGAGTTAAATAGCGCTTTTGTTCAAACACAGACTGGCGCTATTGTAACAGAATGTCGTCAAAATCACCTTGTAACCAAAAAATTGCAAATTTTAGGCTTGTGGAAGCCCCCCCCTTGGACATAGATTTTACTAACGATTTGTTGTTTGTGCAGGTTTAAAACTCACCATAAAAAATCACAAACTTGTCTTTTTGGTGCTTTTAAAACTTGAACAAAAAAAAAATTTCCTTATTTTCTAGTTAGGGTCACTCATCTTTTGGTGCATTAAAAATTGAACAAAACAAACATTGGCTTTCATTGCAAGTTAGGACTCATTTTCTTTTGGGGCTTAAAATCAACAATTTGATTTCCTTGCATCAAACTAAAGAATTACAAGCCACACTTCAAATTTTGGTGCAATTAAAAACTTACAATCCACTTGTTCTAATTCTTGCAAGCGATTTACTTTATGCAAAACGTGCTTTTTGTTAAGTTGACCAGGACTTCCCATTCCTAGTTTACGAAACATATTGCCTTTGAAAGTTAAAAAGAACATCATGACTATTGGAGCAACATCTCCAAATAGTTAGATCACATTGCAATGACAGATTAAAAAGAACAAGTGTTTTACGTGTTTGGCACGCTTGTGCAAAAAGTCGGTCGAGTGGTCCTACCTCTAACACACACTATCCTCTCCCTTGGCTTTCGTGGTCCTAGGTGCAAGAGAAAAGTGTTAGTAACACTCAAAAATTTTATCTTTTTAAGAGAGGCCTACCAAGGGATCGATACTCTTGGGAACGACCTCGAGCAGTAAATCCTTCGAGCCGCTATAGAAATCAGGTGAGAGTGAAAGTTGTAGCCTTGGGTATAGTTGTTCCTACAGTGTAACTGGTCGAAAGGACAAATGGGCCCCACCACCAGTTACAAGGCTCTTAAGTGAGTCACTGCAGAATGAACTTATGTCCAAAAACATCGAACATGACTAAACACCTTTAAATAGTAGCCCACCCATTCTATTGATTAAGGATATTTGCGATATAATTTAGTGCAAGAGCATAGATGGTTTTTCTCCCAAGATACTCACCATACTTATTTCCTTGAGTAGAAACATAGCTTTTTGAAAAGTCACTTGTGGCTTGATAAAAGTGGTGACTCCCCCATCATAGGGATCATCTATTTGTTATGCTCGTGCAAGACTTAGTATATCACATCCTTACCTGCCACAGTAGGATACATAAGGTATGTAGTACCAAAGTCGAAGAAATATCAAGATGTGGGCTAAATTTATCACAACTGGCCATTTGACCTTAGGGATAAAAAGTGTTTGAAGTGTGTTCATTTTAAAGACCAAGTGAAAATTGAGTCGACTTCAGGCTTTGGAAATACACCTTAAAATACATCTAAAGGAAGGGTCATATAAAAGTCCAAGGATTGGGTTGATCTAGACCCATACTCATTTGTGCCTTTGAGGCTACATTCTTGTGTCTGTGTGCTTGCTTTGTTTTCTTGTCAAAGAAAAATCAAAAATCACTTTCGAAACAAAGTATTCATCCAACCAAACATTTCTCAAAACAACCAAACACATCAAAAAACAAAGTGCAAACAACAAAGAGTCAAATTTTATGACCATTCTTCACATCTTGCGAAAGAAGAAGCGTCGTCAGAATATCAACTTGAAAAGAAGACCATTAAGCTCAAAGGCTTTGATCAAAAGGAGGAAATTCTTCTATATCAATAGACAAATCTTTGTATCCCATAGAGTTTTTTTTTGCGACACATGCGTCTCTACCTTCAAGGCAAAACAAACGAATTTGATTCAAAGACATTGAACCGCGGAGCTTTTATGCAATATAGAGCCCTGAGTTATCACAAAAACCAAGGAGGTAAGATTAATCCCAACTTTTTCCCAAACGTTTGCATCACATACAACACAGCTCAAGAAATACCACCAACACCCGAAAGAGAAGAGATAGAGTTTGTCCCATTTGTGACACAAAGTTTTTATTGAAGTTGAAAACATTTCATCCATCATCTTATTCATCCATCGTCACTTCATCATCAATTCATTCCAAACTTTCAAAACATTAAGAGGTTCTTGCTCCAAGTTCTCCTTTTAGATATTGCTTGAATCAAACACTTCACATCACTTTTTAGATTGTTTCTACATCTAGGATGAGCTCATCCTAAGAGACACATCTACGCAGGTTAAAACTAGTTCATGAGTGAATCCTCTCATTACTAGGTAGTTAAATCTGTAACACATCTCAGATTTCTCTACACCTTATCACATCAAAATCTTATCAAACAAATAAGCAATTCAAAGAAGGAATTTTGGTTACATCTACCTTAAAAGTGCTAGAGATCCACGTGCAACACAATTCACCAACCATCAATCTCTCATTTCATCAAAAACTCATCATCGTCTTCACTCACCTTCAATAAAAGCTTATAAGCAAAATGGCTCAAACCCGATCACGGTCAAGGCAACGAGAAATAGCAATGGAAGAAGAAGAAAAGGAAAATCTCAATGAATTTCAAGAAGCACTTGGAGGAAATGCAAATGACGAAAACCCAAGTACTCCCACTTCTGCAACAATAGAAAGGGCTCAGCATAACCCTCTCTTTAACAGACTTTTTGATGAAATACTCAGGAGCAATGCAGATGCTCACTTTTTAAAGCTCGCTCAAGAAGGAGCAAAACTCCCCTCTGACTTTGATCTAGCCCAATTAAGACAAGCATCAGAATGGCAAAGTCACCATGAAGAGGACAGAGGAAGAGATCCCATCAGATATAACATTCCTCGAGGTAACCCACCACCTCCTCCTCCAAATGAAATGGAGATGTTGCGGCAACAAGTCGAGAACCTCGCCCAACAACTTCATAGTGGTGTCAAGACCAACCAATTCTCACTCAATGACATCTGTCCCTATCCTTTTGATAGGACTCTTTATATGCCACCCTTTCCACGAGGATTCGAAACACCCAAATTTGAAAAATATAGAGGAAAGGGGGATCCCCGTGATCATGTCAAAGAATTTCATTCCGCTTGCCTCGAAGTGGCATATGAAGACCCCTACCTAATGCGCCTTTTTCCCCAAAGCTTGGGAGGAACAATCACATCATGGTTTTCCCGACTACCAGGTGGCATTAGAACATTTGAGGAACTTATCCAGAAATTCCTCACTCATTACTCTCATAACATTGAACACGACATCACCATGGCTGATCTGTGCAACACTAAACAAAAACCAGGAGAACTATTCTCAGTATTCCTGCAACAATGGCGTCAAATATCTAGCAGACGTTCTCTTCAGTTACCTGAATGAGAACTAGTGGAAATATTCATTTCCAACTTAAACGAAGAAATGGAATTTCACCTGGATGTCAAAGACACAGACTCTTTTAATAATATGATCACCAAGGGTTTGAAATGTGAAAGGGCACTCATCAAGAAAGGACTCATCAAAATCTATAATGAACCAAAGGATGGTCCTCGCCCACGCTTCAATAGTGATAAACCAAGCTTCTGGAATAAAAACAAGAATATCATCAATGATGGGGTCGTGGATGCCCGGACTATCCAAAATGCACAACCTGTGGTTCGGTTTGCAAGACAGAATCCTCCACCTCAGAACAACACAAATGTTCCTTCTAATCAAGGTCGCATCACATCGTCAGCAAAAACAGAAACGCACATACACTCCCTTAGGGGAACCTATTGAAACAGTATTGCGACAACTCATTTCTCAAAATTTGGTCACTCTACCTAAACTATCAAACTATGAACCTTAGGTCAAACCGGCATGGTGGAGAGATACTGAACACTGTGAATTCCATCAAGGAAGAGGGCACAAGACAAGTAATTGTCATCGATTGAAAGATCTTATTTAGGACCTTATTGATCGAGGAGAAATTGAAATAGAAGGACATGACCCAAAAACAACAAATAATGATCATCTAATGTTCAAAAATCCACTTCCATCACAAGATCAAAGGGGTCCTTCCACTTCCAAGCGAGGCACTGATACCATTGATTATACACAGGCTGCATATAACTACACTGTAAATCATCTATATGATGCCAGTGAACAAGTTGCAACTATAACCTTAAAAAATCCCAACTCAAATTGCAATGTTGTTACACGTCGTGGCAAGGTTACCATAAAGGCAACTCCACAAGGCACCACCTCCATCCCAAAGCAGTACAATCTTGTGGAACAATTAGACAAAACCCCTGTGCTTATATCCATTTTAGAGCTTTTGCGCCTATCGCCATCTCATAAAACTATCTTGGATCAAGCACTCCAAGAGGCATCAGTCCCTGCAAATCTGAATACAGACCAATTTCAAGCCATGGTTGGAAGTCTAAAGTCATCACCTTGTCTCACTTTTTCCGAAAGTGACAACTCTTCCTTCCAACAACCTCATAACGCTTCGCTACACATTGAAGGCTTTATCAACCAGCATAGGATCAAGCGAGTCTTGATCGATAATGGAGCAGGCCTGAATATTTGTCCACTACATTTGGTCACAGCATTGGGATATGTGGTAGAATCAGTGGATCCTCATAAGAAGATCACAATCAAAGCCTATGACGATGCAGAGCGGTCATCCAAAGGAGCTGTGGTACTACCAATCCGAGTGGGCCCCATGGTAAAGCACATCATTTGTCAGGTTTTGGACCTTCCTCTGCCATACAATCTACTGTTAGGGAGACCCTGGATACATGCTATGCAAGCCGTTCCATCTACCTATCATCAATGTATCAAGTTCCCACATAACGGTGTAGAGATCACAATCTTGGGCGATGCAAATCCCTTTGCGTACTATCATAATATCAGCCATCAACCAGAGATTACCATTCCTAATAATAGAGAAGCCATTTCCTCCACATCATATATAAGTCCTGCCTCTCTTGCCAGTTTGAACACCACTATACCAAAGCAAGAAAAGCTTAAGATGAAAGTAGCAGAGGAAGGTCCTGGGGAATACAACTTGAGTCAACTCTTTTGTGTGGGACAAATGCCCACTTCTCCTAGAACACATGGTAAACCACAGCAGGTACTCCAGCAACCACTAGTCACGCCAGCATGTGCTTTGACACCTTTCATCCTTGGAAAGAGTCAAGAAGAAGAAACCCAAGAGGAGGACTTAGCGGACTGGATCTATAAAGATCCCATCACCACTGATATACCACAAGTTAGACTTCCTACGGATCAGTATGGCAAAGGTCTCCTCATTATGCAAAGAATGGGATATGATGGTCAAAGTGCTTTGGGATATTGCAAACAAGGACGACATGAACCTCTGCTGCCAGAATTAAAGCCCAAAGGTAATACAGGCCTAGGCTTTGAAAAAGAGATCTTTCCTAAACTCAAATTCAAAGGAAAACCCAGCAAACCATTATGTCAGTCTATTGCAAAGAAGACACCTTTCATTATCAAAGCAGCATCAAGCACCATCCCAACTGCCCCACCAAGGCTCAAAACCCCAACACAACCATCACCAATGCCACTCATTCCACCAAATGAACCTGTAATCCCATCAGCAGCACCATTAGCAGCAGCAACTGTATCAGAACCCGTAGCAGCATCTATAGCACCAGCAGTTCCAGCAGAAGTAACTAAGTCAATATTACCGATACTCCAAGTACCATATTCTTTTATCCCCATCAACCGTCCTGCAGCACCAATCACTACAAAGGTACATCAACCAATCACAGCTACAGTATTTAACTCAAAAGGCATCCCAGTATGGTATAGTAATCGGATGCTGGAAAGTGACTCAGAGATTGACTCACATCAGTGGGAATTTGATTATGTACAACTTAACACTTTAGATGAGGAAGACACATCACTACCTCCACCACGCAAACACATCCCTGTTTACGGAGAAGCACAGATAAAGACTTCTTGGGTTCCTGAGCTGGAAACATCTTCCACAGACCCTACGTCTCATCCTACACCTGATTCTGACAGGGAGAGTACCATCAACGACCTTCACCATAACGTCTTAACCCTCACTGATACATCTAACACACTTAACCTAATCGATGAAGTAATGCCCATTATCCACCCTGAACTCATCGAATGGAACCAACCAAATCCCCCATGTCTTGACTTCTTCCAAAACGATGTGGCTATCATTGACCTTTTGGAATTAAGGAATAACCTACCAAGCGGGGATCACAAAGTTGGATTCGCCATAGAACTTAATAGCGCAGCATACTTCGGGGCGGATGCCAAACCTTTCAGCTGCAAAAATATAACAATAAAACATGGATCTTCCAGTGAAAACCACACTGTGGCAATATTTGATCTGACAAAAGTAAAAAGAAAGAGCGTATCCAATGGTGAAAACCTCTCTGAGGCACCTAAGGATGAAGGGTTTGACATTCTCCCTACTAATGTACAACAGGAACGATCAATGATTCTCATCAATGAAACCAAAGAATACAATGTGGGGATTCCTGAAAATCCTCATCTCATACATCTGGCATCTCTTCTCACTCCAGAGGAACAACCTAAATTTATAGAATTCTTCCAGAAGCGCCAGATCAACTTTGCATGGTCATATGCAGACATGCCTGGGCTTGATCCTGATTTAGTCATGCATCACCTTACCGTAGCAGAAGGAGCCAAACCTGTCAAGCAAAAGCTTCGTAAGATGCATCCTCAAATTACAGTACTAGTCAAAACAGAACTCAAGAAACTCCTAGATGTTGGTTTCATTAGACCAATTGATTATGCAGAATGGATCTCCAATATTGTGCCTGTCGGCAAACCAAAAGGGGGCATCCACATTTGTACTGACTTCAGAGATCTGAATAACGCCTGTCCTAAGGATGACTTCCCCCTTCCAAATATCGACATCATAGTGGATCTGACAGCAGGACATGCCGTGCTTTCACTCATGGATGGCTTTTTAGGTTACAATCAGATAAAGATCGCACCAGAAGATCAACATAAGACAGCCTTCACCTGTCCATGGGGCACATATTGCTGGAATGTGATGCCTTTCGGTCTCAAGAATGCAGGAGCAACCTATCAAAGAGCAATGACCACCATCTTCCATGACATGATGCATACTATGATGGAAGATTATGTGGATGACTTACTAGCAAAATCACTCACCAGAGAAGGGCATCTCCACATCTTAGATAAAATCTTTGATAGACTGGAACAATACCATGTTCGACTCAACCCAAAGAAATGTGTCTTTGGAGTAACCTCCAGGAAGCTTCTAGGATACATTGTCTCAAGCAAAGGTAAAAGCAATCATGGACATGCCACCTCCAAAGGATATCAGTCAGCTAAGGACATTACAAGGACGGCTTCAATCCATCCGAAGATTCATTGCACAATTGGCTGATAAGTGTCACCCATTTACACATCTACTACATAAGAACATCCGCTTTTAGTGGGATGCCCAATGCCAGCAAGCATTTCAGACGCTTAAAGACTATCTCATGAATCCACCATTGCTGATGCCACCAGATCCAAGTAGACCGTTGTTACTCTATATCTCAGCAACAAGTACAGCATTGGGTGTACTACTGGTACAACATAATGAAGAAGGAAAAGAGTGTGTTGTTTACTACATCTCTCCACACTAGTGGGCTATGAACTCAATTACACACCTATTGAGCGAGCTTGCCTAGCAGTAATCCTGGCAGCCACTAAACTGAGGCACTATCTGTTAACACACAAGGTACAACTCATTGCGAAGATTGATCCACTCAAGTATTTACTCAGCAAAGCAGCATTGATAGGTCGCTTGGCCAAATGGGTGATGATTCTAAGTGAATTTGACATCGAGTATGTGGACCGTAAGGCTATCAAAGGGCAGGTCATTGCAGATCAGTTGGCCGATGCACCTCTTATAGGTGATCATCCTCTCATTTCCAATTTTCCAGATGAAGAGATATTCATGATCACAACAACACAACCATGGAAACTCTACTTTGATGGTTCATACACTAGGCATGGCTCAGGGGCAGGCATTCTGTTTATCACACCCCAAGGTGACAACATCCCGAAGTCTTACAGGCTCACATTTCCATGCACAAACAACATAGCAGAATATGAGGCCTTGATCACAGGACTCGGGTTAGCCGTACAATAGAAATTACAAGAACTACAAGTATATGGCTACTCCCAACTGGTCATTCGATAAGCAACAGATGAATATCAGACCAAAGATGATAAACTCATGCCATATAAGCAAATGGTGGACACTCTAAAGACATCATTTACTACTCTCACTTTTGAGCAGATACCAAGAGATTAGAATCAAGCTGCTGACGCCATGGCTACCATTGCATCTCTACTAGATCTTCCACAGAATTCGACACGCTACGAGCTCTTGGTCGAATAGCTTTGGATTCCCGCTTATGATATCCCCGAATCCGAGATGATATGTCGCCTTGTCGGTTCTGAATCCCCATGGTATGGTGAGTTCTACACCTATCTCTGTGATCACACTCTTCCTCCCAACCAATCGAATAACCAATGTAAAACCTTCATTCACCAAACTGCTCGATATACCATTATTGCTGAAACCCTATACCGTCGCGGTCTTGATGGTACTCTCCTTCGATGTCTGGAACAAGGTGAGATAACATAGGCTTTGGAAGAAGTCCATGAAGGAATTTGCGGGACTCACTCAAGTGGTCCGTCACTAGCCAAGAAACTCTTGCGCAATGGATACTATTGGCCATCTATGGAAAAAGATTCCTACTACTTTGTCAGAAAATGCAAGAAATGTCAAGTTCATGGCGACCTGATGCATGCACCAGCTCAAGAACTGCAACCAATCACAACACCATGGCCTTTTTGTCAATGGGGCCTTGACCTTGTGGGTAAGATTCATCCATCTTCATCTAATGGCCATAAATTCATTATTACCGCCACCGAATATTTCACAAAGTGGATCAAAGTTGTTCCACTTACCCAAGTCACCGGCAAGCAGATCGCCTCATTCATCCTCAACTACATCATTTGCTGGTATGGTGTACCCATGTCCATCATCACAAATAACGGTCTTCCTTTCAAAAATCAGGATGTTCGTGAACTTTGTGAGAAATTTCACATCCAACACTGCTTTTCCACCCCCTATTACCCACAAGGCAATGGTCAGGCTGAAGCATCAAATAAGAACATATTAAGAATCCTCAAGAAGACAGTCAATGATGCCGGTCGTGATTGGCATGTTCAACTAAATCCAGCACTATGGGCATATCAAACTAGCATTCGAACCCCTACAGGTGCAACTCCCTACTCATTGGTCTATGGTGCAGAAGCTATCTTACCTATTGAAGTCGAGATCCCATCACTACGGGTTTCCTTGCATAATCTAATACATGATGAAGCATACAGAGTCTCATGCCTCCAAGACTTAGAGTTACTTGATGAGAAGCGACAAGCTGCATACAACCATCTCAAAGCCTATTAGCAGCGCATGAGTAGAAGCTACAATCACCGAGTTAGATCTCGTACATTTGAGGTAGGTGATCTTGTTCTCCGAGAGAATCCTCACAACCAACCAAACAAAGAACATCAGGGCAAGTTTGAATCAAACTGGCTGGGTCCATATGTTGTCACTGCTGTATTCGGGTCTGGGGCATATCAGTTGGCTAGATCAGAAGGAGAACCGCTTGCAGATCCAATCAACAGCATGCACCTAAAACGGTTTTATACCTAAGTTGTACAAAGCATCAGGCTCCCCTACATACCAGAAAATACCAAAAACATCCAGATAAATGACCTAAAGAAAATACAAAAACATTCAAAAAAGTAAAGAAAAATCATGCATCCAAACGATGAACAACCACTCCGGTGGCACCTTGGGTACATACGATGGTAAAAACCTGGCAAATAGGTGCCACTCGTAAAGGCTATGGCTCCATTGTCTTTCAGACTTGTTGTGATCACATCTACTTTATACATACATCCATCCGTCCAAAACCATGGCTTGTTATTCATCTGCAATTAAGAAAGTACTCCATGCGTCTTGCATCCCGCTTTTTCATAGTCATGTCTAAACTAGGGGCAATGCCCTTAACCTATTGATGGAAATGGATTCTACATTGTCTTATGATTCATTAAAGTTCTTCATTCCAAACAATCGTCAAACTACCAAAAACATTCAAAATGTCTCACAAAATCCAAAAACATCAGAAAACATCGAAAATCACACAAAAACATGGCAACACTTTGTACATACTCATCCATGCAGATACCAAAACAAACATTGACAAAATACTCACACGATGACCACTTATCAATCGACCATACAATCCACATCAACACTCAAAACTGTCTTCAACAAGGAAGCATCCTTCCTCACCAAAACAAAGACAAAAAGTGATGTTTTCTTTGACAAGAAAATCATGTTAAGCTATCAAATATTGGGTTGATTTGTGAGTACAATCATTCGTTTATTTGTATCGGGATCTTATAGCATTGTTTTGTATTGTTTACACATTATTTCCGATGAAGTTCTGGGGCATGTACTAATGGTGTCTACATGGGAAGTTCACCAAGCTACGTGATCTTATGCAAAATGCAGTCATAGATCATTACGGCTTGCTGACTACAGCGTATACTTTGACCATATGAGCATGAACCATTACCAAGGATCCATATTCTTTATTCTTTATGTATATACTATTTGTTTGCAGGTGCAATGCTCATTCTTTGGTTTCTCCTCATCCAAATTGGATAAAGGTTTTATCTCTTAGTACGGTATGCACTTGTCTCAGGATATGATCAGCCTAAGATCAAGGAGGACGATCCAAGTCATGCATGAACGGAGATAATCCTTGTATGTTCCGCAAGCAATACTCTGGTCGACTTGACCCTTATATCAAGTCATTTGTATTAACTTGCTATATCAAAATTCATGTAAGGAATACTCAAGTCATCTTGAATCATTATGTCAAGATGCTTGTATTCTCTTCCAACATTTTAAAGCTCAATGATGAAAATAGAGCACTATGGATCGTCATTTCATCTCATCTATTTATATATTGCATTCCGTTGCATATCACCCATCCATTCAATCATTCATATATAGGATTTTTATGCAAAAAAGTGACCATTAAAACTGGTCTTGGATACAATCACGACCAAGTACTTTGATACATCATCAATGCATCATGCAAAGTCTCAAAAACCTTGCATTCCTCATGGTCATATCATCATCGCATTTAGTTGCATCTCGCATTAAGAACATTCATGTCATTTCTAACTTAACATTGCATATGGTTCGTTTTTGACGTTAGTTTTCATTAAACATTTGCATCATTGCATCAATCATAAATAATTAGATTCATTCATGGGATTAAATTGTCTTTGATTATATTAAGTCATTTACTAGGCATTCATATAGTGTCGATTATCCATCATCATTTTATCATCCTTTATCATTTATTATTGCATACATTCATTTATAGTTAAAAAGTGCATTCATTCATTACTAAGTATCTTATTATGCTCATTTTAGGATTCATTCACATTGCATTCATTATCCTCTTTTTAATTGCATTAAGGTGCAGTTATTAAAACATTAGTTATAGTATCATCACATCATCATTTGTACTTAAATCATATTTACGCATTTAGAATCATAAATCCACTTGTTTATAAAACATTGGTTCATAACATTTTATATCCATTATACATATGCATTCATTTAAACATTATCATATAAACATTTGTACTTTACATTTTGTTTATCCATATTACATTCATCTAAAAACATCTAGATGCATATCCATACATAACATCATTCATTCGACCATTGCATTAACATCATCACATAAATCATCTCATCATTATATCAAAATAGGAAACACCAAAATCCTGTTCATAAATCATCATAAGCATACATCATCATCATGGCATTACATACATAAAAGCATTACATCAAAAATCAAAACAAATCATACATATACAAACCTGCATTCATATGTCAGTATCGTCATAAAAACATGCATACAAGAAACATCTCATCAAGTGCATACATATACACATATCCATCTAAGTAATAACTCATCATCCTGCATAAACATCCATACATATCAACTGCATATCATCAAAATATGGGATCTCCTCATATATATCATCTCATATATCAGAGTACAATGAAGTCTACAAAATCAGCTACCAAGAGCCATCCAAGATACAGTCCAAAAAATAAACAATGATACAATACATATATGCAAAAATGCTCTCTCAAATGCCACTCTGGCCAGATGCTGTACCACCACCACCATCGCCACCTGCTCTCCCACTGGTGCCTGCACCACCTGATCCATCTCTCCGTGGAGGCCTCATCGAACCACCACTCACTCCTGCATCCCCTGATCTCTCCCTCCGCAGCGGACCCATCACACCCCCACTGCTCTACACCATCTGTGATTGCTCTGATCTGGCCTGCCGCATCTGCGAATAGCTAAGAGCTCGCTAACTAACTGGCACCACTTGCTCATATAAACCCCGCCAGTAGTCTATCTCTGCCTGTGCTCGCCGCATCTCCCTCATCACCTCCCCCGTAGGCCCCTGTGCTCCTACTCCAACCCGCACTCTCTCCTACAGCTCTGCCAATCTCTCCACTGCACTATCCCTCTCCCGCAGCACCACCGCCAGCTCTGACTCCCGTGCAAATAGCTGCACATCCCTAGCTGCCACCTCCGCCTCCAAATCCTCTATCTGAGTCTACAAACGTACTATCATATGATCTCGCAGATCTCCAGTGGCTCCCTCCCCGGTATCCATAGCCGCCTCACCTGCACCACCCTCTCCAGTGGCTCCCTCCCCGGTATCCATAGTCGCCTCACCTGCACCACACTCTCCAGTAGTCCCCTCCCCTCTATCCATCGGGATCTCCCTCTCCATCCCCCTCCCACTCCGCTGAACTCCTCCCTGTATCAATGGTCCCTGTGATATCTGTAGAGGCAGTCCACCTCTCCCTCTCCGCTGACTCCGCATCCCCAACCCTCCTCCTCCTCCTCCTCCACCTCCCCCTCCTCCACCTCCTCCATCTCCTCCACCTGCCCTTGGTCCTCGACCTCCTGCCCTCCTCCGTCTCCATCCCCTCTCATCCTCAAAATCTGGGATCGGCTCTGCTGGATCAGATATCCATAAGATCAGGTGCGCTGCCCGGTACTGCGTGTACTCATCTGTAACACCTGCATCCACGACCCTCGGTCGTATGTCCCATGGTCTCACCTGCAGTGTCTGGAACTCTGCCAATGCTTGATCATATGGTAGCACTGGCCCCCATGCATACCTCTCTCGAATAACTCAAGCATACTCTCCTGATCCAATGGGCAGTCCTTGCTGCCGCCCAAACTGTCTCAGCACTCTCCCAAGCACCTGTCTCTCCACATGGTATGCGGTCCTCCCAATGAGGAATCAGGTCATAAAAACGTAAGGTAGTGCCTCTGCATCATCATCCCATGGCTCACACTCCAAGTATGGTCGCCATATAACTGCATCCAGATCATCTAATGCCCGCCGCCACCACTCTAACTTCCCCAAGTGGGGCTGACTCATCATGCCGCTATACATGAACATGTATGGCTGATCCACTGCCCGGAATCTCAGACTCACCGATCGAGTCACTGGTAGGTGCTCCCAAGCCCAAATATGCAGCAGCGTCATGCCCACTGCTAAGGAACCCCTCTCCCGGTAAACCACCTCATGGAGCTCCTGATACAAGTGCGCCAGCACGCACGGCCCCCACGCAAATCGGGTCCCCTCGATCATCATCATCTCTATCACCTGCCCCCACCCCATGGCCAAACCATGTGATCACCTGTCAGGACAGAGAAGACCTCCCACGATACCTGATAAAACTACTGGAAGAGGCTCATATAACGTCGCTATCTCCTCCCAGGCAATAGAACCATCATCAATGAAAATGTCCTCATCAAAAATCCTCTGCACTACAAGAGTCCCCCATGATCTATCGTATGTGACTAGCTCCCCTCGAATCAGAATCCGAAGGATGCGCCACACATCCTCTAGGGTCACTGTCATCTCCCCCTGTGCCAGATGGAAGGTACACGTCTCGTTGTGCCACCGCTCGGCTAACGCTGTGATCAAACCGTGATTCATCTGAATCACAGGCATGTGCATCACCTCATATAGTCTAGTCGCGGCAATACAGTCTATCTCCGCCCATGTCAATCGATCCCGCAACCCCTGTGTCGCGGGATGTTGCTCACGTAACTGCAACACGCGCAGCTCCTCCTGCACATGGACATTCATCAATCACCATCAGTTGTTTTGTTTTCAAACTTTCTTAAGTTTAAACCTAGACTATCAACAAATACTTTGATCAAGTATCTTCGGGTCTCAACAGGTAAGCAATCATGGCCACCTAGACTTCAACGGGCATTTATCCTAACAAATGACCTAAGTCTCATTAGGCTGCTATGGTTCAAAACAACTCCCACTTCACCTCGCCATCCATCAATCATTGGCATCGGGAGATTTTCTTCATCCAAACTAGGGCATCTCTTTATCCTAAGGCAAAAGCGCTATTTTACCATCAAAAGCGCTAGTTTCCCAACAATAGCGCTATAGCCCTAACAAAAGCACTCAATCAGCTATCCAACAGCGCTCAAATTACAAAAGCGCTAAAACAACTACACAGTTGCGCTACTTAAGATCAATAGCACTCAATTAGGCACTCAATAGCACTTAATAATCTAGAGCGCTTAAACTTGCATACAATAGCACAAAAACAAAACAAAAGCGCTCAAACAATGGGGCAATAGCGTCATTGCGGCGCAGTAGCGCTAGTTCATGGAGCAAAAGCGCCAAAACCGTAGTTCCAGCGCTCTTGCTCTGACTCAACTTGGACTCAGCTAAAAAGGTCTCAAAAATACATAAAAATTAAAAATTTGAATTTGCGTACCGCTGGTTCGTAGTCATCTGGGCGCTGGAACCGTCGGACTCGCTCCAATCTGTGCTCTGCAATCAGTATCGGCATCCTGACTGCTGCTAGTTTCTCCAAATGTCACTCTCAGAGCTCTGATTTCATACTGGTCGCGGTCACAAATGAACTTGTTTTCACTCCTTTCACCCCATTTATACCCTTCGTCATCACCGTAACTTCCCCCCGCTCATCGTCGTGGTCCCCGTGAACTTCTCGACTCCCCCGTTTTCTTCTATTTTTCACCCGTATGGCTAACTCCTTCTCTTCTACCACCTTGCCAATTTTCATTCTTTTTTGAGAGATCGCCCGATTTTTTGAAATATTTCGACCCATCTCTCGAGGGGGCATACTACCCATTAAATTAACATTTTATGGGGCATTTTCTTCACACTAGTTTTTCTTTCTTTGAAACGACGCGATAAACCGCACCGTCTCAAACAGGGGCAAATGTAGTCACACAAATCTATCCAGTTTAATTAAATAAATATTTGCTATTTATTTGATTAAAAATCCACTAGCCACCAGTTAATTAAATTAATATTTAATTAATTCATCCCCAAACATTCTTCTATTAATTAAATAAATTATTCAATTTATTTTAATTCATTCATTAAATCAAATTCAAATCAATTAAATAAATAAAATCTATTTATTTAATAAAATCCCCTTTTCTTCTTTTTAAATAAATTAAATAAAACATTTATTTAAATCATGTATCCCCACCCCACTTGCATTTTCCTACAAATGCAACTTGCACACATTTATTGAAATAAATGAATTTTTATTTTAATAAAATCCTATTTTCCCTCACCCACCAAATCCACTTGCAAAATCTAATCCCCTTCTAGATTCTTCTAACCCCTTCCTAATTACCCTAATCCATCCCCTAATTATTGTCACATTCCTAAGCAAAATGGAGTCACTTCTCAAAGACTCCAAAGTCTTTGAAAAGCATTTAATGCTTTGTGTGTTCAACAAATTAACCCCCAAAGTCTTCCAAGACCACTAATGGCTCTTACATGACCATTTATGGCTCTTACATAACCATTTATGGTTATTTCAAACTTGTCTCCCCAAACATTTATTGTTTTGACCATATTCATCCATTTCACATTTGCACAAGAATTTATCCATTGGATAAAAGTTTTATTCTTTGAATAAAGAATTTATTCATTCAACTAACCTTGACTTTAACTTCCAAAGTCATGTCAAGCATTTAATTCTTATTCCCTCTCCTCTCAACCTATCTCACATTGACACTTGTCATCCTGAGATTGGGTTGAAAGCTATCACATGGATTTGAAATCATTCAATCCTGACCCTTGTTGAGATTGCTCAATATCAACCATCCATTGCTCCATTTTTCCTATAAATAGAGCCCATTTCTTCATAATCCAGATCCTGAAAACTTGTATGCATTTAAGCTATAGGCATTTTAAGAGAGAATTTTAGCATAATTAACTAATATCTTGTCATTTTGGATAAAATCAATCATTTTAGTATCAATAGCTTAATATTTGCTTCTTTATTTACATTTAGAGCAATATTTCAGTCTCAATCCTCCATAAGCATCCATAGTGCAAAAAGCTACTGAGAGCTACACTATTTTGGAACTTGGAGAGGAGAGGAACAAGGGAGAAGGAGCTAAGAGCATGCTAAGAGGCATTTGGAGATGCCTCATTATCTTTGTTTCATTGGTTAGATATATTAGCATGATTTTAGTGTCTTTCTTGATATGTCTGTTTAGATTAGTTTTTGATTGAATAACACTAACGGTTTCTTGTGTGTTTTGTCTTGTTTATCTTAGACTAACCTTGTCCACTTTGCAAGGCATCAGTCTTCATCCATGGAGATTATATTTCAAGAACTAGAGAAAATATTTGAGGATCAACCTATCAAAGAGACCTTAGTTTTTTTAGGATATGCTTACAAAGTTACACAAAGATGCATGGTTTATGTTAAATGATGAGAAAGTTGTCACAATGGAGGCAAAGAACATAGAACAATTCAAAGTGGCGCTAAAATTGGACGAGGTGACTGTGAAAGTACAAAAGGACCTATTGCTAAACTTGCATCACGATGAGAAAATAGGTTAATTGTTCCATGTTTTTTATTACAAGTTTCAATTTAAATATAATTTTCAGTCATCATTGCTTACTAACAAATATGAGGCTAATGCACAAGGAATGACACATCATCAACATGGACCTCCCAAGGATACATTGGTGAAGGGTAAACAAGAATCTCCATTCAAGGATGAAGCACGCCAGTTTGTTTCTTTCCTTACCACTAGTTTTAAAGATTATTAGTTTGATTATGGAAATTTAAGAAAAACAACTTGTGTGTGGATAAATCATGTACCCCATGAATTGCCTCAATTGTTGATATTGCATGAAGATTTCGTTGAATATGAAAGTTGCAAAGATAAATAGAAACATAGTCCTTATAAAAGAAACCTCGGGACCATATTCTTCTTTGCCAATTTGAGTTCTAGCCAAGTCCCGAACAAATTTGAGGTAGCCCTAGGTTTTAGATTATTCCCAATCTACACAGGGATCTTGGTAACATTTCTAGGATAACATTATCAATGAAATTCAAAATGAGAGGTCATTTCTACAAATTTAAGGATGAATTTGAAAAAAATTGAACATTGACATATGGCTTGTTACTATTGAACATTTTAAAAATCATGTAAGGTATTGTATATATTTAGGAGTTTTGTGTCTTGTTCATTCAAGGTGTTTGTACATAGTTCAGTTTTCTTTTATGCTTTAAAATAGGTTTCCTTTCCATCAAACAGATTCCTTCATTTAGTTTAGTTGTCAGTTTGCCTCGAGTCATTTGACTCAAGTTGTTTGCTTTACTTTATTTTAGTCAGTTTTAGTGTCATTATTGCGTGAGTTTTAATGTTAGTTGTGTAGTTTTAGTTTCCATTGTGGGGGCTTTGTTTGTGAGAAGGGTGTTGTGTTGTTTTGATATATGCTGGCATAATTTTGATTTCATGTCTAGTTCATTTCCTAGATAATTATTTGTGAAGTTCTTTAGAATCCGAGGTTATTATGTTTAACTTTATCATTTTGGTTAGGATTTGTCCTTGAATCGAAGGGAATCACCTAATGTGTCTTGATACTGAAATCTCACGATTGCTATATTTTACACATATAATTAATTTCTCTAAGTCATTGTGGTTTCTTAGGAGAAACCATGGCTAGTGAAAAATCTTAAATCCTACTCCAGCACCAATATAATTCTCAAACCCATTATGAGCTTCACTGCTCATGAGACAAAATGCAAAAATATGGGAAAAGTAGTATCAAAAGAAAGAAAGAAATTACAGAAAGAAAAAGATGAAATGAAAAAGATGAAATGAAAAAACCAAATTATTTGGCTTCGGGAATTTGCAAATATCTCCATCGGGGCTATGGACACCTGGTCGACAATGGAGCAATGTTCATGGGAATTACAATGATAATATCATTGAGGCTATGGATGCCTAATTACCAACAAGGCAACATCCAGGATTCTTTTGAAGATAGGACTACTCATGTAGCTCGTCATAGTTCATTTTAGGAGTTTCAATGATCTTATGAGATGAAATGAATACATTTGCACACACATTGGTATTCAAAGACAAGGTACCTTGATTCAGTTTGTGGTTTTTCTTCCCTTTTAAAATGTTTCCTAGTCGGTTGAAAGGTTGCAAGGAAAATTCCAGAGGTTCTATGTGTAGAATGAGATTTTATATTTTAAATGTTTAGGAACATTTTTTTGAATTGGTGCTAGTGTTGTGTTGTAAACATACAAGCCCCATTTAAATAGGGACCCCAACTTTTCACTTGCTAGCTTAGTCATTTTTGTCTTAGTTTAGTTTTTTCTTGGCAGTAAATTTGTTCTTAGCCTTTATTTGTGAGGAGGTTTTTGTCTTCTCAGTTCCACAAAAGTGCAATGATCAAAACTTCAAGTTACTTAGAGTGTAAGGTTTGTCTTTAGGGGTATGATCAAGTCATGGGTTCAAGTTCAAAATCTATGAGTGAACTTCAAGATTGTGAATTGAGGGCCAGATTGCAAAAAATTGTCAAATTTTGTTCAAGTGCAAGAAATGTTGTCAATGTTGTCAAGACAAGTTGTCATGTTAAGTGTGGAAAGTAAGAGAAATGTTCAACGATTAAAGATCTTGATAAAGAAAATTCTTTGTCAAGGACAAATTTTATGACCTTGACAAGAGATGAAAGTAAGGAAAAAATCTATGGAAATCCTTGGAAAATATGCAATTTTTGTGAAAATCCATGCTTAGATAAGGAATTCCTAAATTCAAAAATTTATTCCACAGTTGAGTGTAGAAATTCACAAAATTCATTCAAAATCCTTGTTGAAGTGTGGAAATTCAAAGCTAGATTGCAAAATCCTAAATTCAAGAATTCCAAAATTGAAACCAAAATCCAGGGTTCAAACATGGATTAATCTCTATCAAGATCAAATTTCCCGATTAAGTTTCAAGCTCCAAGTCATGAATTCAAAGGAAAAAATACAAAAATCTATGTTTATGCCTAATGTCTGATTGGAAAATGTGAAAATGTTTATCCTTCACATGTACTTGGAAATACACCACAAAATCCTTGACAAGGTCTAAAGTGGACTCAACATGGTACTTCACACCCTTCATTTTGTGCTCACTTATCCATGCTAGGGGTGAAATTGTGCCTGGAAATTCCTTGATTCCATGTTGATAGCACCCAAAGTCTGGAACTAATCCTTGATAGAACCCAAAGTCTAAAACTTATCCTTGATAGCATGTCAAACACACTCAAAAGTTCAAAACTACCTTGCTTTAGGGCTTAATAGTCTACAACACCCACTAAATTGTGCTCAAGTGTGCATGCCTACATGCAAAATATCCTCATTGTTGTCCTTGCATGTCTCCTAATTCCACTAGGGAGGATTTAAGAGGAATTAAAGGGCTGACTTGGTGAAAAGCTTTAAAAAAAAAACTCTCGTGTGGAACAAACAAAACCCTTGTTTAGGTTGGCCTCATTAAGGAATTTGCAATTACCAAGTGTGGAAGCATTATATGTTCTAAAACTTTAGTTTCAAATCATTCAAACACATTCGAGGCAAATTGTAGTAGATTAAGTGTGATTTTGATCGAGGAAACCACATTTACTGGCTAGGAATGCAAATTAGTGCAGAAAATCAAATCTAAGGTAGAGTTCGCATGGAAAAAATTGCACAAATTCGCTTTGAGAAATGAAAGGCTCGCCCCATATTTATATACATTCAAACAAGATGAAAAACAAGCGCAAAAGATTAGACAAAAGTCAACTTAGGTTGAGGTAGAAAATCAATTTGAAATGCAAAATACATAAGTTGAAGGTCAACCTAATGTAAAAGGGGTTTGCAATTTGAAAAAGGCAAAGTAAAATCTTATTTAGCTTACCTCCTTATCAAACGAGTTGTATGAACCCTTATAAATGTAAGATGAATAAACACTCATTTTCATCAATCAACACTCATTTCAAATCAAATCAAAAGAAGAATCAAGAGGAGAGCATATTCTAAGTGTGAATTACAACATGTGCAGATTCATAGCAAGCAAAACTAAGAACAAAATCATATCCAAATCCAAGGCGAAATTTCTTGAGGTGCAAATTTGTGAGAGAAAGATCAAAGCAATTCATTTCCACGTCAATTCACTTCAAACTCCACGCAAACAAGGGCAAAGATCAGTGAATTCCACGGTGGTTAGAAGTGATTTTGAACAAGGAGAATTAGACTCAACACCTAACAAGGTAAATTCAATCACAACCAAATGAATTCCATCAAATGAAAGGACAAATTATACATGAAATCGTGCATTTTCTAGATTTACAAACATCCTTTCCAAAACTTTTGAGTTATTTTGAAATTCGTGGAAGAGTTCATGAAGCATTGAAGACCATGAGGAAGGACTCAACTAAATAGAGGATACAACATGAAGTCAAGAACATCACAAAGAAGGATGCCAAAGATGAGGATGAAATTCGTGGAAGAGTTACTTGATCAAGGATGATGCAATTTGGGAATATGAATCATCACAATCAATCAAAAGACCAGATGATGTTGAGCATAGAGAGATATTGCTAAAAATGCAAACGGATTAAAGTAACATGTTGAGGTGGCATCCACTCATCTCAACCAAGCAAATCATGACAAGTCAACATGTCCAAGTTCATTGAACTTGACTCATCCTATGAAGAAGACAAGTGGACATATGGATGCATTAAAACAAATGTTATCATATACTCCTTGTAAATTGTGCCATTAGGACCATCTTAATTGTCATTGGTACTTTCCCTCAAAGGTCGTACATTCAAAAGCTTGTAATTTTCTCATTGGATAGCATTTAACGTAAGTGGTGGTTGTTATAATTACCTCACCTTAGGGTTTCCTAGAATTATCTTGGCCATTGAATTAGAATCAATTTGGGCCCTTTGTTTGTAATCAAAAGGTCTATATAAGGCTTAGCCTTTTCATTTGTAAAGGTTAATAACTAAAAGTTAGGAGAAGCAAGTAGAAGTAGGAGGAGGAGATCATAGATTGTTGCCAAGACTATGATGTAATAAATACATAATTTTCGTTGAAGACATGTAAATCTTTGTGTTTTGTTTCAACATTTGGTTTCTACTTCTCGAAATTGAAGTTAAAGTTCATTGATTTTAATGGAGAAATGTGATGATATTCAATAGACTTCCAATTCATACCATTTGAAGTTTGTTGATTGCAAATTACAGCGTATGGTTAGTCTGAACCTACTTTAGCACTACTTCCATTATGGAATGTTCGTTTGGATTGTGCCACTATTGGGTATTTGGTGTTGAAGTTATAGCTATGGTTGGATCCTTCCCTTGGTCGACATAGCAAACATGATTGTCTAATTGGCCTATCAGCCTTAGAAAATCATGAACTCGTGTATACTCTAGAGAAAGCGGGTAATATACATTATGAAGCAGTTTTGTTTTTAAGTACTTAACTAAGCATCAGTTAAGACACACACCCGTCACCCATGGTTAGACACGTCTCCTCATTGATATTGTCTGCCACCCCTTGATGAAGGATCACGTTGCCCTTGAAGAAGTCGACTCTTCATGAAGAGTCATTATCGCATGTATAAGAGGGATGTTACCATTTGGTGAATTTTGAAGATACTAAAATCATGTGTAAGATTTCCTATATGCAGTCTGTGTTTATCATCGGCAAGTTCATTCATCATCCACAGCAGATCGACTTTCATATATCTCGGATCGAATTAAATTATCATCAACGAAATCATTCCTTGGGAGAGTGAATACACTACTTGGAAGATCGTATTCTTCCTTAGTTGATCGAACAAATTCTTCATAAGTTGGATACATTAATGCAGTGCGGACTGCATACACAGTTGTGCGTTGTACATTGATCTGAGCATATAGCTTCAAGGAGTGAAGCAGCCTTTGTACTTGATCATTGTAAAAGCATCTTGTTGTTCATATATATATATATATATATATATATATATATATAGAGAGAGAGAGAGAGAGAGAGAGAGAGAGAGAGAGAGAGAGAGAGAGAGAATTTCGTGCTCGGGGGAGACAATAACCTTATATTATCTATAGTTGGGAGGGCAACAATGATCTGAATCATTGCCCATGGTTAATCGAGCACACCCTATGATTACTGTGCATGGTCATCTTCTTTTGATTCTAGTATTGTAATTAAATTCAACATGGTATCAGAGCAGGTTCTTGAAGAGCCATTGTCGCAGTTAATGCATCCCCTTTGTCTTGAGGAGGAGCTTGAGCTTAAGAGTGGAATGATATGACAAGGGATAGAGTTCATCTTTAGATTGAGTAGAGAGAGATTCTCGAATACAGGTTATAATTGAGGACGATGCCAAGAATAATGAGAAGGAAGTTGGGACCACTTCTTTCCAGCTAGACTTTGATGATTCTCTTCATAGAAGTGACATTTCTATCTTCAGCCTTGGAAACTTTACAGATTTGCATCTGTCAATGGTAACTGAAATACGAGATCAGGACCTTCATTGGATGATAGGACCAAACTGATCAGATAAGTCTTCTCCCTACTACCACATTTATCTGATAATATATGGTGCATTGCTTATGCTCATGTTACATGTCTATTGTATGCATTGGATTAATGGTTGCCTTCCTATTCATGAGACTAGATATGCCCATGTGTAAGGTTGAGTCATGTAGCCCTTAGCTATGATTACATACAATTTAAGACATCTAATTTATCATTATCATTTTTTTATTAGCTATGTTTAACAGCAGATTATTACAAGTGTATGTGTGATTGCAGGGGACACTTGAAGACCTTAGTAGTTAAGGTTGGCTTGTTGTTATGCTACTTGCAAGGGTTGCAAGTTTATCCAAAGCCAGATGGAGCTTGGATAATGAGATAAGTATTTATCTTGGTTATTATCTCTTAGAGTTTTTGTTTTCTTGTCGTAGTCAGCCTCTTATTTGTATTCCTATATGTACTATAAGAGTTATTTGCCTGGTTATGCTCTTGTTATTTTCCTTGGCCCTCATAATGGGTTTTGCAGGAAAAGAAGTATGATGCATTAGGAATTCTATCGAGGCATTTGTGCAGGGCTCGATCTTATGAGATTGATGATTCGAGAGGGAGGCCTATACAACTTGTCGGGACGTTCAACCCAAGAGTTGATATCTACTTATGACAGCTATGACATCGGAAACTTGTTGCCTTGCCTATCTTGAGAAAGATGGCTACGAATCTTTCTAAGAGCACGAGTGCACTTACAGAAGTTGTGCACTTGATAGGAGTGTCAAGAGTTCCTTGTCGAGCTGTGACAGTAGGTCCAAGGTGGTCTTGAATCCAACATATCCAGCCATGTGTGGATCATGCCAGATGATGTTATGAGTTGAGATACTCGGTGACATGGGAGTCTCTTGGAGCAATATGTCTTCCATAATTGGGAGCATGTGAGCATGGTATGCTTCTGTGACAAAGGGAGCAGCTAGAGGATGTACTTCAATTGACTTCCAAGGATCTTGGTTACATTTGTTCAAAGGAAGTGGACCATGTCAAGATGGTTTCTCTAGTGATCAGACTAGAAGCTTTTATGTTGTCACCTAGGTTGTGATATTCCTGGATACATGAATACTCGGTGAACATGGAATTCACCAAGAATGATGGTGCAAATATAACGGTGAGATCTTGGCCTTATGCACTACTTCCTGGGACTGGAAGTTTGGTAGAGATCGCATGATATCTTCTTGAGTCGGGGGAAGTACACTATAGTCATCCTAAAGAGATTTGGCATGATGGACTATAAGTCCATGTCTAGGTTGATGGAGATATAATCTGGAGAAGTTGAGCGAGTCAACTTCTAATTCAGATCCGGTAGATCTCACTATGTATTGTCGATTGATTAGATCACTAATGTGCTTGGTCAACACCAAACCACATATATGCTTTGCGGTGAGTACTCTCAGTCTGTTCATGTGTGAACCGAGACAGATTCATTAGGTTGCAACAAAGCATGTGTTGAGGTACTTACGTGGCACAGTTGGATATGGCATGAGATATTCTTCTGACAAGAACTTGAAGCTGCATGAATATACTGATTCCGATTGGACAAGACGTGTCACTGATTAGAAGAGCACCTCTGGTTTTTGTTTCAGCTTGGGTTCAACTATGATTTCTTAGTGTAGTAGGAAATAGTCTTCAATAGCACTGAGCACCATAGAAGCCAAGTATATTGCAGCATGTGTGGGAGCACGAGAAGCAGTGTGGCTTCGGAAGCTTCTTGCAGGATTGTTTGGACAATCCTTAGAACCTACAATTATCCATTGTGATAATCAAAGTGTGTAAAGCTTATGTCAATCCTGTATTTCATGATAGAACGAAGCATGTGGAGATCAAATATCACTATGTTAGAGACATGTTGGAAAGGAATGCTATTCAGTTGAGATACGTTAGTACTGATGAGCAAACAGTAGACATTCTCACCAAGCCTCTCTCCAGAGTAAAGTTTGTGTACTTTCGAGGTAACCTTGGTATGGTGGAGAGTGAAGCCCTAGCCGAGATTGAGTCTCAACTTCATTGATTTGTTTATATTTTTTTATATATATACTAATGTATTCTTATCTTCAAAAGATGCTTAAAGTGTAAACTCTTGTTAATGCATTTCTCCTTGAGAGAGACTTGAGGTGTAAGCCCTTATCTTCACCCTCTCATATGGTTCATGGTGGATGTCATGTGTGTGATGCCATGACAACACCACGTGAGAATTTGTGGTGATCTTCTTGTACTTGTGTGTTTACCCTCTGGATGAGCCATGGTGAATATCATTGTGAGGTAACGATCTCGCAATGATGAACACTCGTGCATCTTACCATCATTGTGAGGTGATGATCTCACAATAATGGTTGATATCACGTGAGGTGATATCTATGGATAAGCCATAATGGTGGATATCACGTGAGGTGATATCTATGGATAAGCCATAATGGAGGATATTACGTGAGGAGATATCTATATATATATAAGCCATAATTGTGGATATCACGTGAGGTGATATCTATGGATAAGCCATGATGGTTGATATCACGATGAGGTGATATCTATTCTTTACCATCCATGGGAGAAGCCATGATGGTTGATATCACAGTGAGGTGCTATCTATTATTTTCACATATGAGTAGAAATTGCGGTCAAACATCATGATGAGGTGATATGTTATCATAATGAGATGATAAGTTTCTTTCATACACGAGTGTAGTCATTGTGTTAGTCATCACATTGAGGTGATGCAACTTATAGACATCTAGAACGATTCCTCCCTAAGGGGGAGTGTTGAAGTTATAGCTATGGTTGAATCCTTCCCTTGGCCAACATAGCAAACATGATTGTCTAACTGCCCTATTGACCTTAGACAATCAAGAACCCATGTATACTCTAGAGAAAGCAGGTAATATACATTATGAAGCAGTTTTGTTTTGAAGTCCTTAACTAAGCATCGGTTAAGACACACACCTGTCACCCATGGTTAGACATGTCTCCTAATTAATATTGTTTGCCACCCCTTGATGAAGGATCATATTGCTCTTGAAGAAGTCGACTCTTCATGAAGAGTCACTATCGCGTGTATAAGAGGGATGCTACCTCTTTCATTTGGTGAATTTTGAAGATACTAAAATCATGTGTTAGATTTCCTATATGCAATTCGTGTTTATCATCGACAAGTTCATTCATCATCCACAACAAATCAACTTCCATAGCAGATCGACTTTCATATATCTCAGATCGAATTAAATTAGCATCAATGAAATCATTCCTTGGGAGAGCGAATACACTACTTGGCAGATTGTATCGAATTAAATTAGCATCAATGAAATCATTCCTTGGGAGAGCGAATACACTACTTGGCAGATTGTATCCTTCCTTGGCTGATCAAACACATTCTTCATAAGTTGGATACATTAATGCAGTGTGAAGTTTGTGGACTACATACACAATTGTGCATTGTAAATTGATCTGAGCATATAGCTTCAAGGAGTGAAGCAATTCACATTGGCCTTTGTACTTGATCATTGTAAAAGCATCTTGTTGTTCATTTTTTATATATAGAGAGAGATAATTTTGTGCTCGGGGAAGACGATAGCCTTATATCGTCTATGGTTGGGAGGGCAACAATGATCTGAATCATTGCCCATGGTTAATCGAGGGCAACCTATGATTACTGTGCATGGCTATCTTCTTGTGATTCTAGTATTGTAATGAAATTCAACATTTGGGTGAATGTTTACAACAAAAAAATCCTTTGTTATGTTTGGAGATTACATCAATTTTGCATAGTTATTTCCTCATGGCAAAGCAAAGCTTGATTTATTGAATTCATCTAAAAACTATCCATTATCTTCATTGACCTTAGGTTAATATATTAGATCCTTTAGCTTTACCCATTTTTATTTTTTATTTGAAATTCAAGTCAGATTAGTATTCCAGTTCCAACTAAGCATAAGTCCCTTTGTGATATCAACAAATCACATCATTCACTTAGTCTATCCATTGTTAAAGTCACATTGTTCGCATTGTACACTTTAGGGTTGCCTTATTTGATCACATTGTTTAGCATTTGAGGTTTCCTTGTTCAAGAGAGGATAGAATACTTTGTATTTTATTTTGTGCTGGTAAGCATCATAAAACACATATCAACAGGCATAAAAAGCTAAATGTTTTCCTTCCAAATAAATGTTCATTCTTTCTTAAAGTAGATTTAAATTAATTTATAATATATAAGTAATTTTGAAGAAATATGATTTAACCAAAATCAAAGTAATTGACAAAACAAAAACCAAATTTGCTAGAAAATAGAAGCAAACCCAAAATTTCAACTAGAATTTTTTAAAGAAACAAAATTCTCATCAAAAAAATTCTAAGTGAGCCCGATTCATAATTTTTGAGGTAATAGTGCCAGCACAATCAAATAGAAAATAGATCTTTATTGTTGTATGCATATTTCTTTTCCATCTTGAAAACATTTTATTCCCTTTTTTAACAACCACCTATTTCTGTCAAAGATGTCCCTATATCAAATCACGATCTCGAAAGTTGCAATCTCCTATCAAGGGAATGCCTAGAATTGGATGAATCTTCAATTGATCAAATAGGCAAGAAGTCTAAATACACCAAATTGATCCATAAACTACTTTTCTAATGTCTCAAAAACGAGGGCAAATAATGCTCATATGACAATTATGGCTTTCAAAGGAAAAGTCTTGCTCACACCAAAAAATAAAAAGGGCTGCAAATTTAACCTAAATGGTTGGGAACCCCTATAGAATTTGGAAACTCCATGATTGATGCACTTTAACAAAAAATTACAATGGCTACAAAAACAATCAAATCAATAGTGTGTTTGATGCCTTTTTTAAAAAAATTGAGCTCCTTGCCACTCAAAAAATGTCCTATACTCCACAAACTTGTTGAAGCCTAAATTTTACACAAGGGTAAAATAAAACTTGCTTTGTCCCCACCACAACTCCCCATATAGGGGTTGGAAAGGACCAAAACTTGTGGCTTTAAGCCCTAGGTTTCAACATCATGTGAAAATTAAAGTATAGTGTTGTGAAAATTAAAGTATAGTGTCTCATAATCAACAACAATAAGATCCACATAAATCAAATGAACATTGCTGAAGGTTTTGCAAATGGGGTTGCAAGCTAAGTGGGTTTAACCTTGGAGTAAACTCAATGGTTGGAGTAAACTAGGATGGGTGACCTCCCGGGAAGTCCCAATGCTTCACCTTTGTGAGCATCACCTAGATGCAATGAGTACTAAGTGTACCATTCATTCTCATGAGAGACGAGTTTGTGTGAACCACTACTCATGATTCATGGGTCAATGAGTTTAACTTGAAAACTACACAATTGAATCTTGATAGCAATATCATAAACTTGTCATCTCAAAATTCCAAATTTAGATTTGGCACCAAGTGGCAAGAGACAAAATATCATAGAATATGAATTTGAATGACACAAAAATAAGTATCAAACACACACTATCAAAAATAATTCTATCTAAAACATTTGACATAAGACCAGAAAATCTACTTACAATACCAGAGAAATCTCTAACCAGCAGTAAACCGTCCAATTTTACAATATCAGCAAGCTAAGATAGCTTGATAATTCAAGTTAACAACAAAATCCACTTTAATATCAACAATGATTATAGGCAGCAATCAGGGATTCTCTAAATAATAAAACATGGGAAGAGTATTATATACCCAACTAAAGATACCAGTTGATGTAGAAACTCAAGATGTGGTACTTGCTGTTGTTAACTTATATTTCATCAATAATCCAAAGGTGCGCTTTAACTAAGGTCTGAAACATGTGGTATAAGTTACTGCAGAACTTTAAATACGGCCCCACACAGAGCACAGTAGTAAAATACCCAGATTCCCATCCATAAATTCTGAATATATAACCAGAAGTATCAAACATTTACCAATAGGAATATCGTTGCATACTACCCAGGCACAGTAGCTTCTTTATAACCTATATTGCCTTCCGAAGAATTCCTAAAATGTGTTGTGATTGGCTTCAAGCGGTAGGGCATTTCCATAAAGTATAAAGGAAATTAACTGGCTTATATAATCTCTCGAATCTGGATGCAGTATCTTCAAAACTTGGATGGCAACACTTTAGTGTACAGCCGGATCAAAACTAGTCTCCAAGTGGGACTTACAAGTTCAACGCATCATTTTCCCTTGTATAAACAAAGCTGTGATTCCTCCTTGAATTGTTATGGCTGCTATAAGAAAGAAAGGCTGTCACATAATAGGCTGCATTACTTACAGTATTTGATGGTACAGCTGGTTCGATTATACCAACCCCAAACATTTCATCTTCACATAAATCATCCAAAAGAAATTGATTAAATTTGCTGATATACAACAAAGGCGTTAATTAATTCAAAATTCCAAACTGGAACACACGCTACAATACTCAGAGTAAATACCCAAAACATGGGAACACACCGAATCACATGTTAGATATCTTCAACTGCTAGCACAATAATAATTCCTGTATGGAATTATTTATATGGCTGGGAGGGTTTTTCTCCTTGAAACCATTCTTTGCCAAAAAAAAAATCCATCCTCACAGAAGAGGAAAAACTCATGTTCATTCTCTAGAGAGAAGAAATTGAAAAAATAAGCAAGAAGACCATTTTCTGAATGCAAAACCCCCTTATATAGCCTTTTGAGGGAATATAGTTTAATTTTATATTATTTTCCACTTCTTCCCTCAAAAGCTTAAAATTTCAAAAATGTGTCTTTTTAACATTTAATCACTTAACAACACTTACGATTGAGGTGTATCTGCAATTTATCTAAAGATTCTGACATATTAACAAAACTGCTGGCATGTACCTTTCTGATTTCAACTTTCCACTAAACGAACCAAGGAACAAAGATCTAGCACCTAATCCATAACCATTAGATGAAAGATATTATACTCCCTGTATCATATTTATCTTCAACAAAGGTTCAACATATTGCCAATTAAATAAAGTTTAGCTTTGACATTATGACTGAACAGCTAATTTTTGGAGATGCTCCATGTAAATCTGAAAGCTTACATCATCCGTAAATATAAAATCCCGTCCAGGTGGAGACCCCATGTCAGAATTGTATGTTGCAGAAGGATTCAACTTTGCAAGCAAAAATCGAGCCTATGCATTTGTTCAATACATAGATAAATTGTAGGAAAATATATCAGTTTATCAGGAAAACATTATAGCAGATTCAGATTTTGAAACAACTCATTAGATTGAGACATTTGACAAAAGTAAAATACATTGCAAATAACTAATAAGTTACCTGTGACCCATGCTGATCACAGACAACTAAGCGTGCCACAGGGAACCGCTCCTTCAGTATTTTATCAGAATCATCTTGAGGTAGTTGCAACAAATTAGCAAAAGCCTGCAATGCATAGTTTGATATATGTTATAAAAATCCTAAATGCAATCTGTTTGTAACTGATGAAATGATTAAATAATTATTCCAAAACAGAAAAGACCATCTCTGTTTGAGATCACCCCCTTTCCCAATGAGTTTTCATAAATTTGATGATAAGTACTTGACATGTGCATCAATAGTCCATAATTCATGAGGCAAAACTCTCAATCTGTTATCATACTAATAAATTTATTTATTGTAAGTTGCACTTTTATTTACTCACAAAATGACTTGCTTTTAATAGGAAATAATGTACACAATACTCTGTATTACAATTTCGTGGTGATATAACAACAGGAAATAATAGCAACAGTCAAACAAGAAATTCAGATCACAGACACATAACGCCATGCACTCTAAAGAAGAGCATTTCTTACTACTTTAAAACACCAGCTGGGTTCATATTGCTTGCAATGTCCACCACCTAGTACAAGATCAGTTGCACACTCAAATCATTTTGGAACTAAGTAATGACATGTTTAAGGAGACACCTTTCCCTCTGATTAGAAATCGCCAATTCTAGATCACAGTGATCCTTTTAATCAGTGTGGAGATTCTGCTCACCGTCCACTATGGACCAAATCTTACTGGCTTCAAATCCTTCCCCTTATCAATAAGTTGCTTAAAGCTTACAGAAATCAGAGTGGTTCAAAAAGGACACATGCAAGACACCCTAAAACTACTGGAAAATGACTGAAACAGTAAGGATGAGTAATGTCCCCATTTTTACGGCATCTTGTTCATGAGCATTTGGCCAGTTCCAAGTTTTCCTATGAGCTTCTAGGTGTGCTCAAGAGAACACCAAACTTTTTGGAGAGCTTGCATTTGATTATTCTTGGCATTTGATGATGGTTTGGAGGTTAGTCATTATTCTGGTTGATAGTAGCACTTTCTGAAGCGTTTTGGGCCTCTTGGGCTGTTGTCCATACTTCTTGGAGAGCACACCTATCTTTAGTAAGTTCCCGTTCTGGCACCTATCATAATCGTTCAACTTCAATTTCTTCTTGGCATGGTCAGTTTTGACTTTGCATTCCTTGGTGGTGCTTTCCACAACTTGGGAATATTTAGATTATGCACTAATGTTATATTATATTGCTTTGGTATTTAGATTCTATAAAGTAACATGATGTCCCTCAAAAGTGGATGCCTAGGTGAAAGGGACTAACACGTGAGACATAAAATATTTTTAAAATGTGTTTGTGTGGGAAATGTTTTATTTTAAACTTCAGATTGGATTATTTTCCCTCCAACTATATAAAATGAGGTCTTTGGCTCTCATTGGCATATATGTAGAAGATTACAAATAACAGGCTGTTATCAGATTGAACTGGAGTTCTTCCAAGAATTGATCGAGGACAAAAGCGCTCTTTCAGTTACTGGTTTTGGATCTGAGAGATGATCCCTAGCTGGTTCAGAGTGATTTCACACAGAAATCACCATTGGTTTATTGATTTGCAGATTCAGGGTTTCAAGAATATGAAGATTTTCATGGCATTTTGATTTCAGATTTTGGAAGTGTTATTTGCTAATATTTTCTTAGATTTTGTGGTGATTATTGAAGCTGTTTTCGAAGATCCCTATGCTAGCCATACAAAATGTGTTTCCACGGCAGAGAAACGAAAAATCGCCAGAAATCACCCAAACTCGGCGAGTCCGAGTCCAAGTCACCCCCCACGAGTCCAGCAAACTCAGACTTGGACTCGGCCGAGTCTGGGGTCCAAACTCGCCTAGACTCGGCTAGACTCGGCTAGACATAGAGTGGGGTCCAAAATCTTTAAAAATCTCTAAATTTCTTGAGTTTTTCACTTTCCCAAGACCAGCCGAGTCTGACTCCGAGTCCCGAGTCCGAGTCCGAGTCGGCCTTGCCGAGTACGAGCCGAGTCCGAGTCCCATTTCTTTGGTTTCCAGTGATGCCCTAGCTAGGCCATACCATCAAATCTTTGCATTGGGAGGTGAGCTGGAAGGTTGGAATGCTGTGAGATCAAATCCCAATGATATTTAAGCTGGGCGACACCATTTGTAGGGGTTTTGTGGCAATTTAAAGGCACATGAAATTTCTATGGAAGCCTAACCATTCACAGGGTCATTTGTTGCATGGCATGAGGCATTTTTGGGTCAGGAAATGCCTTTTGAAGAGTTTTCTAGAGTTTGTGGGAGGTGTCCATACATTGGTAGTCATTTGCAGGTGTATTGGCAATGAATAATCAAATGCAGTTTGAAGGTGTTAGGAATTAATTACCAGCTTGCCCCGGTTCCAGTGCTTAAGTTTGTACATCTGAAAATCAAACGGCTGACTACTACTTGCATTTCTCCTTATCAGCTGAACGTGCTTATTGTTGCTGGGAGTGTATAAATCGATTGGTGACCATTGGAATAGTTCCTTGGTGTGGCTGGAGGTTGTTATCAGAGTGTTTCCTTGCTGATTGGGCTCGCAACAGCCAACTGCTAGAGTTTCTACCTCTCAACCCAGTCATTGCAGACCTGTGGCTGTCATTTTTCCATGCCATTTGATGGTGTTAGTTTTGTTGGGCTTGTGAGAGGCTGTTTACCAGCTTTGGGAAAGTTTTGTGCAAGATTAGAGACGTTGGAAGAAGGTTCCCTACTGCTGGACTATTAACAGTCATATATCTGACCTGCAACATTGAACAATTATTCCATATCTGAGCTTGTATTGGTGCTGAATGATTGGAGTGGCATTAGGAGAGTTTCAAAGGTGTTAATGGAGTTTTGTACCTGCTGTTTGGGCCTGCATCAGTCTTATCTTAGACCTGCCTTCACTAAGCATAACAGGCCTGTAACATTCAAATCCATGAGTTGGGAGGCTTGCTGGGTAATTTTACTCAATGTTCTGCTGGTAGCAGCACTCAACTGGGTATAGCAGTCCTACATTACGCATGATTTAACTCCAAAATCCAAGGTATTTAATATGGTATTAATATGTATGTCTATTTTCATGAAAATTAAGAGAGTTTCATTGGATATAGTTACATTCTGATATATCATATTCAATGTTCTGCCTGTAGAGTCACCCATCTTGGGTGAAACGGTGTATTTGGCAAGGTATATAAGAAGATAAGTTTGAGATGGGAGTGGAGGGAAAATTAAGAAATATCATTGGATGATAAAGCAGAGGTAAGGAAGTTTGGCAAACAGATCAATACTAATTGATAAGCATACTTAAGGCAACAAGGAACACAACTGAATAAGCATCAAGGCTCTAAAAGACCAGATCAATTCTAGCAGTCAGGCAAAAGAGATCAGATCAGTAGTCTTCAATATAGAAATCAGTCCAGATCTGGACCATATTAATCAGCAATCAATGATACTCTAGTTCTGGTGGATCTCAACCAGGATCTATGTTATTCAGCAATTTAAATTGATAAATGATATCTCTAATTCTATTTCATTCCTTGCATGGCTTGGAATTGTGATTTTAGGGCAAAAACTAGGGTATTCACAAAAGGGGGGCATTCCAGCTTTCCAACTCCTCTGTTACTATATATATCAACTTCTACAAGTATGTTCAATGTCACTAAGCCCTCCATGAGCTCATCAATACAAGTAAAAATAAGTTCCACACCTAAAACATGCCTACAACTCCATGAAAACTATGTACATCAGTCTGCAGAAGCTTTCTATGAACAATTAGGTATTGCACGCAAGTGCCAATCTCTCATTCCCCGACTACGTAGAATGAAATATTAACAATATAATCTTTGGTTGCGCACAAGGAAGGTAGAGGAAACCCCAACTGGTCCAATTGATTTGGATGATAGAGATCCTTACAGTGATTGGACATCGCGGAAGCAGCCTCCATTATTTACCAAGGATGGCATCTATGATTTGGAGAGGCAGGCTATGGAGGAGGTGGAGGGTGGATTTGGATTCACATTGGATGACAATGAGGAGGATGAGGATGATGAGGAGTCATTTCCAGTGCCAGCAGCAGCTAGTGCTACAACCAAGATGGAGGTCAAGCCACAGCTAGTCGTGCTGAGCGAGGAGGCATAGCCATAGCAGACTCCTAGGACTAGACCCTTTAGTTCTACCTCTCCTCTAGTTTTTACTAGATCTGGGAAGAGGAAGATGTAAACTGTTTTGATTTTGTATTTACTTTTAGTTTTACAAAAACAATTTGCTATTTTAATTTTGCTTAAGACTACCAGGCTACCAGCCATCAGTATTCCACATAAGGATGCCATTTTGTACCCAATTTGCATTTAAATCAATTAAATATATCTAGACTCAGCTTGTTTCTTTTGAGTACTCATTTATTGGCTCATTGGATCCATCTCCTCATTCAATTTTGCAAAAAAAAATGCATTTATAATTAAATTTAAGCAAATTAAGTTGCCGAATTTTTGCCGAGTTTTTGCCCAATTTTCACTGTTTTTTTTTTGGGACCTTGGCGTGTTTTTACTTTTGGCGACTAGTTCAACTATGCCTACACCAATGGTATCTTCCAATGCATAACCAGTTGCTTAACATGAGAAAATATAAATGCCAACCCGTGTGCAGCCCTCAAACGTGTATGTGTACGTTTCCACATGATTCCCAAGAGTCAAGACATGCATTTGAAGGCTTGGATATGGAAATGAAGAGAGAAAACCCTTCAGATCCTTCTTTTTGCATGAAATGTGCTGAGTTTGTTGTTAATCAGAGATAAACTGCTTACTTTAAACAATTTAGCCAGGCTAAATTGTGTTTGCTGCTAGGTTTTATACATTCACCATGATGTTTGTTGTGTTTGCCAAGACAAAAAATGTGTAGGCGGAAAACTCATCAAATGTAGCAAAATAACAAGTTTTGTAAACTGGCACACAAATCCATTTTCTTCACCAAGATTCTCCAAATCAATGTGAGTCTTTAGCAACCCTATACACAAGTCCTCAATGTGCCAATAACAACAATAACCAGCTTATCCACATTACGGGACTCCTAGACTAGTCTTCCTTATAGCTGAAATGGAGAAAAAACAACCTAGGATCATGATCAAGACCCAATTTTTATATTGAATCTCCCCAAGTAGGAAGCGTTTGGTCCCCAAAAGCTTATGGACTCATAAAATGTGGAGATTTCATTTGAACATACTCTTTTGAATACCATTTTTCCTTGGTTGGGAGTTGGCATTTCAACCCAATCAACCAAGTTTCCTGTCCCCTACATGTCTAGCTTTCTTTCTTCTATAGGGACATATCTTTGATCCAAGAGCATCCCAGGTTGGTCCATAATCCTACAACTATTAGAGACCGAGGTCATGATTTCTAAACTACTAGGATAATTGACACCAAGACAATGCACAGAAGGCAAAATGGCACACAAAGGCCCAAAGGCAGGTCTTAACACAGAAGCCAGAGATTGCATACTAAATGTAAGATTAGGGGATGCACAAAGGAGCAGCAAGAATGGTTCACAGATTGAGTGTGTATGGAAAGCTAAACAAAACAAACACACTAGTAATGTAAAACAACAAAGGGAATGCACAATAGTGCATTGAGTTGGATGGCAAGAGAGGGAGTGCTCATTTGTAGCGCATGAAGAATTTGAAAAAAAAACACCTGTGGGAATGGGAGGATGTCCAGTTTAGCTAACAGTAACACTAATTATGAGGAATTCGCCATTCTAGAAGGTTTCTTCTCCTCCTATGATTTTTATCAAAATTTGGACACTTTGCAGAATATATAATAACACAAAGGAAATTCAAAGAAATTTGATTGATGAGGTACTAAGTTCCTTGCCAGATAGTGGATTTAAAGATTTACCTTACTGCTATTTCCCAATTTTTCTAAAGTTTTGGGGACAGGAGGATGCACTTTTGGGGATAGAAAAAACCTTTCCAGATTTTGAGGGTGGTGGGAGAACACCTATTAAATTAATATAAAAACATAATATCTAAATTCTAAAAATACAATTTAGTAAAGTAAATTTAAAATAACTTTAAACAAACTAAAACAAGCTGATTTTAACCATTTAGTTTCAGACATTTCAATCTTCTGCATAAAAATTATCAAACAATGCGTTCCCAGTGAAATTATATATATATATATATATATATATATATATATATATATATATATATGATGAATTCTCTCTGCATTATTACACTGTAGTATGCTAAAATAAAAAGCATACTTTTAGTAAATAGCAAGCTCAACTGAGGGTCAAAAAATGCAGCAACAACTCAGCTCTACTAGCACTGCTAAGATTCTCTCAAGAATTCAAGGACAGAAACTGCCATCTGACTAAGATGACAGGAAATCTAATTTATATAGAAGTTGGTATTTCTCTGAACCCAAAGGAATCAGTGTTTGCTGTTGGATAGGGAAAGCTACTCAGGGGCACTAGTGTCTAAAGAGAGATTGGTAATGGATCAAGTGACAGGGTAGACAAAATTCTTCAGCTTTCTTCCCCCACTCAAAGGAAGCTCTCCAATTCCTTCAATTCACTTTGAATTGAAATTTTACAGCCAACTTTGCTGACATTGAGAAACTAATTAGTTTGATGCTCAACAAGAATTCTAAGAAATTGCTATCCCTTTTCATAGGAAGGCATTTTAATAGGAATGATACACTCTGGAAGTAGAACTGAGCCAGACTGAAAATAAATAAATAAAACTGAAAATAGCACTAGACTTAATCTGGTTCCCCCTAATAGTATTGAAATCTAAAATTCTGAAACCAGGGGAAACCAAAGAACTAACTATTTTCTTTACTATTTTTTAATCTATGAATTAAGTTTTCTTTGACACACTATATGATCTAAGCAAGAGCATTAAAAATTTTAAACTATAAATAGTGCTGGACCTAATCTGGAACTAAACCTTTTACTTTGTCTTTACTGCAGAATTAAGAACAAACAATTTCCACAAGATTGAATGCAGTATTAATAACACATAGTTTGCACAAAATTGAAAGCAGAATTGAGAACACAGTTGAAAATTAATAATGAAATATAACTTCTCAAATCATAAATTCTAAAAACAAATGAAAAATAACACTAGCATTTGTTTGCCCTCTCGGGTAAACGGTTAAATGCAGAAAGTAAATGCACAGAACATAATGGAAATACATTAAATAACCAGTCTCTATATTAATTCAACAGTCCATGTACATCAAGTGCTTATAACATTACATTTGACACGACTATCATGATCCTACTTCGAAGAAAAGGTACACAATATATAATACCCGAAGGGGCGCGACACAACCGTCACGACTCCAACTACCTACCCGTCGGCTAACTAACTGACCGCCGTAACTCATTATTACCGACGACAACATAAACATAATATAACAACATAACATAATGATTATTCCCGTCAACATCATCTCCCCCAAGAAAAGAAGTCGACTCCGACGACTTAATACAAAATAGAGATGAACGGCAGGAACTACTGACGCCAGTCGGGCCCGGATCTTATACACTTGCTGCGTCCTCGCCTGAAAAACCCTTTTCTGCTACCATCCGATGCTCAAGTGCGGAATTCACCAATATTGCTTCCTTTGCCATCACAGTCCTCCTGTGCCTAACCCAAACTTGTCTGCAAAGCACGTTTTTCAGTCTCAGCTTCCACCAACTGCTACTCAATTGATACTATCTCCCTAGCCAATTTGTCCTCGATAGCCACCCGTGCTGCTCTCCCGGCATCTAACTCCTGGGTACGCTGAACTAAGTCTCACGCGATTATTGCCTCCAACCTGGTGGTCAGCTCCTCCCGAGCCCTCTGTGCATCCACCAAGGCAACCTCACGTCCAGCCGAGACATACTCCGAGTTCCTCAAAGCGTACCAGTCATGCCTGGAGGTGGCCACAATCCGCTGGCACAAATGCTAGGAGACAACTCAAATCCTCCATCACACTCCCCAAAGGCCAAAAACTGAACTGAATAACTCCCTAGTGTCATACAACTGCGCGGACCTAAAATGCCTTCCCTCGAACTCTGTTTGTTCCCAACCTCCAAATCCGCCTCCCTCTACGGCTTATGGCTTCCCTGCCAATGCTTAGCTGCGGGCTTCTTTCTCACAATACGGACAACCACAACACTTCCCGTGGTCTTCTGTGGCTCAAAATAAACTAGGGGTCTGGGGGCAACACCCCCAGTGGGGTCGAGGGGCAACGCCCTTCGCGGGGTCGAGGGGCAGCGCCCCTCGCGGGGTCCTGGGGCAGCGCCCCAGGTGCCAAAAACCCTTCTTTTCCAGTGTCCTGGCTTCAAACTCCAGCGAATCATTTTAAATCTGGCCGTCGTCGTTTTTTTTTTTGGCACTGTAATTTCCCCGATGGCATCCCGACCATACAACCTTCCTGTACGGTCAACAACAGCACTGGCACCTTCGATCGTGCGGTCAACACCCTCCACCGTACGACTGTGTTTGTTTGTGCGGGGGCTGCGTTTATGTCTTCGTGCTCCGCGACAGCAATGGTTTCCACCGCACGGTGGTGGACGTGCTACCGTACGATGGTTCCACCGCCGGTGTTCCCACCGTACGATGGTTCCACCGCACAATGGTCCCACCGCACGGTGGTTCCACCGCCGGTGGCCCCACCGTCGGTGTTGCCACCGCACGGCGGTTCCACCGTGGCTTTCTTCTCCTTTTTTCCATACGGTCAGCTGACCCGTACGGCCATACGATTTTTTTCAGTTTTTTTTTCTTTTTTTCTTTTTTTTTTTTTTGCTAGAGAGTCTTCTGCTGGGGTCCCCTGTCTCTGAGATCGCCCTTCATCCTTCTCAGTTTTCCTTGCCCAAGGGTCTCCTGTTGTGGTCCTATGCCTCTTGAGTCGCCTGCCTCGCCTCTCAGGTACCCTTCCATCCGCTCAGGTCCCCCTTTGGGCTCTCGGGTGTCCATCCGGCCTCTCGGGTCCCCTGCGCGCTTCGCGTGGTAGGGTTTCAATTTGTACCCGTTGGTGGCAAGTCTATTTTCCATGGCCATCCGAAGACCTGGAACCACAAATTCTACAGGGACCACAACCTCCTTCCCGTACATAAGAAGAAGAAGAATAATAAAGATTTTGAAGACTGCAGTCTTCCACACAGGGTTCCAATCATTGCCAACACTCTTCGGATTCTCTACGTCGCCAGGGTTTGGGGCGTCTCCCTTCCAATATTCTTTGTATTCCGGCAGGTACACCTCTGTTGGTTGCTTTGGTTCCTCTACTTCGAGCCTGTAGCTTTGGAACATTTCATAATCCTCCATTTGCCAGTGGAAGAGCTCGTTAAGTGAGCATACCTCATCTTCAGAACATCCCTCCAATTCGAGCACCCCTTCACTGTTCGGCTCCATCGCATTCTTGCCCTTGCTTTCATCGGGACCCCCTTCCCTTTTATTAGAGTCCTCTGAGTCCGAGTCTGAAGAGGCGAACTCTTCGCCAACATCTTGGGTGTGTAGGTCAATGGTATATTTCCGCCCTCCCTTCTCCATGGAAAGTGTATTTTTCTTCCAGTTGTGGTTTACCCTCGCGTTGATCAACCACGCTCTCCCCAAGATGGCGTCATAGCCTTTCTTCTTCGAGGGAATAACCACGAAATCTAACAAGAATGGTTGCGTACCAATTGTCACTTGCTGGGCCATCAACAGCCCGAGTGGCTTAATGCCATGTTGGTCCGCTCCCACCAGGTTGAATGTGGGTGGCCACAGGGTGGGCTTCCCCAGCCGCTTCCATGTTTCTTCTGGTAGTACATTCACCCCAGATCCCCCGTCCACAATGGTGTCCTTCAGAATGGTCCCACGGATACCCATTTCTACCACAGCTGGGTGTCTACCACTGCTCAAGGCTAGTAACATCGGGTCAGTCGAAGGGCTGACGGAAACCTCCACCTGTGGTGTACTCTTCGAAGCAGTGGCGGGAACCCCTACCTGTGGTGCACTCGACGCTGCAGTGCTTTGCACATTAGTGAGGATGGCAATCCTCAATTGTGGCATAGAGTCTAGAAGGTCTTTTACCTTTATCGGCACCTCCATCTGCAAGATTTGCCCAATGATGTTATTTTCCGCTTCCGTACGAGATGATGTACTCGCCACCTCGTTGTCCCGTCGTTCGGTCGTCATCTCACGTTCAATATTGGCCTTTGCCTCCCGTAATCTCTCCTTCTCCGTACGGGGGTCGGGATAAGTGGCTTTTTTCGTCTGGGCGCGGGTGATCACCAGTACTTCTTTCTCACCAGTCTTCTCAGCCTTCTCAATGTTGAGGAGATTAACCCCTGCCTGCAGGCAATTTGCGTCCTCATGGTCGCCTGGCCCACACCAACGGCAGAGGTGCTAAGGGGTGGCTTCCTTCGTGCAATCACGGGCGAAGTGCCCCCACTGATTACAGGCCCTACATTGGATAATTGGCCGGCCCTTGGCGTCATACTGGATACGGCTTCCGTTATTGTTATTGTTGCTATTCCTTCCGCCGCCGCGTCTGTTGTCCCGGTATCCTCCAGATGATGTCGTTGTGTTAGTATGTTGGCCGGTACCTGCTGGTGCGGATGTTGTGGCCTGCTCCATGAACAGCACCTGGTTCATTTGCGTACCTCGGGTTTTCATGTTGTATGGGCACTCCTTGGTGGAGTGTCCCATCACTTGGCAAATCTCGCAGAATGCCCTCTTTTGGCAAGTACCCTTTGTGTGCCCTTCCTCTTTACACTCAGTGCACCATATGTCCCCTTCGTTCCGACCAGTGCTTCTCATTATTTTGAATTCCTTTCTCATTCGCTCCATGTCTTTCTGGAGCGCTTGCACCCGTTTGCTAGCCTCGTCGTCACTGCTGCTTTCCTGTGAAGAGTCATTGTCCTCGGATGAGGATTTATTACTTTTCTTCTTCTTTGATGTTTTGTGTTCGCTCTCTAGGTCCATCGCCCTATTATAAGCGTCGTCATATGACGTCGGGGGTACAATTTTCATCTTCCTCCGTAGGGAGGATTTCAACCCTTCAACGAACCATCGTTTCTTCAATCCATCTGCGGGTTGGCTTTCCATTTTACCCAAGAGTTCTTTCAGCCTCCGACTGTATGCCCGTACTGTCTCCCTGGTACCTTGTTTGGTACTGTATATCTCCGTTACAATTTCATTGTCATCACGAAGCAACCGAAACTCCCCCGTGAATTCCTTTTGTAGATTGGCCCACGTGGCCACTTTTTGCTTGTCCACATCGGAGTACCAATCTATGGCAACTCCTCGTAACTTGGCTGGAAACTGTTGTACCCAGTCATCCTGGTCTGTTACTCCGTTGGCGGACCAAATGGTTTCACATGTACGGCAGTGCCGTAAGGGGTCTTCCTTGCCCTCCCCTGTGAACTTTGGCAATTTTTGTTTACTCACCATCCCACCGCTGGGTCTCGCTCCTCTAATTCCTTGTGTGCTTGTACCTGGCGATCCTCCGCCTCCTGCAACTGAACCTCCACTCGTGGGTCCTCCGGAAAAAGTTGCTGACACCGAACCAAACAAATTGCCTCCCGTACGGTACCCTTGTGCTCCCTCAGCACCTTCGGTCGTACCATCACCTTTCGTTGTCTCCCTCCAATTGTCCTCTGAAATGGACAAATTCTTTAGCAAGTCTCTGGTAGCGTCGATCAGGTTTAGACTTCGCCTTGTTTGTTCCACCAACTCTTTGCGGCTTCTTACCCTACGGTGGTATTCTGGCGAACTGTAGAGTTCTCCTTCGGCACCCTCCGTGACTCCTTCTGGCAGCCCTACAACAGTGTAGACAGTGTAGTTCTCTCCATCTATCTCTGCCTCCGCAACCTCCGTGACACCTCCTGGGTTCCCTTCGGGCAACCCCTCGGCCGGTCGTCCCTCGGCAAGCTGCCTTAGCCTACGCCTTCGTTCTATCTGCTGTCTGAGATTCAACGCGGTTTGTGCCACTTCCCATTCGTCACTCTGTATCTTTTTATTTTTGTCCTTATTTAGTCTATTGGGCATAAGTTACTTCCATACACAGCAACCACACGCCATGTACACAAAAAAACTTTTATTTTTTTATTTTTCCCTTTCAACCATAATTTATATCAACATTGTGCCGGGATTATTACAAGGTTCAATTTCCTCCTGGCCTGGCGCCATCTCGTTCCGTTCCCTGTCGGCTGTTCTCTTCATAGCGTTGCAGGATTTGTTGTCGTCGCTCTTCCTGGGCAATCTCCTCCAGGCGGGCTTGTTGTGCCAGCGATGCCTGTGCAAGCAACCGGGGGAGGTGGTTCATTAACCGGTTTACTGCCGAGCTAACCTCCAGCGCTGTCCACACGGCACTTGGTGGGATTTCTACCTCCGCCGCTTCTCGTCGAACGTATGTCTGAATGGCTACCTGTAGCAAAATTGAAAATTCTCGCGTTCCCGAGTTCGTCTAGGCAACGGCGCCAAATGTTTGCCCTCTCAGGTAAACGGTTAAATGCAGAAAGTAAATGCACAGAACATAATGGAAATACATTAAATAACCAATCTCTATATTAATTCAACAGTCCATGTACATCAAGTGCTTATAACATTACATTTGACACGACTATCATGATCCTACTTCGAAGAAAAGGTACACAATATATAATACCCGAAGGGGCGCGACACAACCGTCACGACTCCAACTACCTACCCATCGGCTAACTAACTGACCGCCGTAACTCATTATTACCTACGACAACATAAACATAATATAACAACATAACATAATGATTATTCCCGTCAACAGCATTACATGAAATCAGCATTGACTCAGCAAACCAAAAGTTAAATGGAATTCAATTTATCAGTTCTTTTCCCAAAAATCCTAGGCAATAGAGACTTCTTTTTCATCCAGCACAGTGTAAAACAACTTTTGTTCTTTGTTTTTTAAAACTAGAGCATGAATCTGTGTGTGGTCTCCAAATGGCAGCCCCTCAGTTGGTTGAGGAGTCTTTTACAGAACATGCCATTTTTCATAATTTTAGCTAAGATACGGGGTTTTTCTGTTTTAGCCTAGGTTCTGGTACAGGGACTCTTCGGTTACGAGTTTTGTTCGGGTATGGCTTGGGTACAACCTGGGTTCTCACTGGGTGCCTAGGTTCTCTGTGGGTCCTTGACATCTATGTGTGGTCTCCAAATGGCAGCCCCTAGGGTGATTGAGGGGTCTTTTATAGAACATGCCATTTTTCAAAATTTTAGCTAAGATACTAGGTTCTTCCATTTTAGCCTGGGTTTTGGTACGGATTTGGTTCAAGTACGGCTTGGGTATGGCCTAGGTTCTTTGTGGGTCCTTCACATCTGTGTGTGGTTCTCTATGGGTCCTACACACACACACACACACATATATATATTGTTGGCAAGAGACACTGCCCAAGTTTTCAGGTGTTGTCATTGATGGCAACCCAAGTCAGTATACCCATCCGCATTGCATGATTTGATCATACCGGGAGTCAAGTTGAAGATTTGTTCAAGTCCGGCAAGCTTAGAACAGAGCATTTGACAGTGTTCAATATTTTGGTCAGTATTTCTTCTTAGGTTAACATTTTGTGTTGCAGATCTAAGGAAAGGTTGATGGATGTCTGGAAGACCTTATTCCAGAGTTTTGGTCCGCGATGATAATTGGTGTGCAAGTTAGAAGCTTCTGAGTATCGGTTTTTGGTTTGATAGTGCAAAACACCCGACTTGTGTGGTTGATCTTTGTGCAGATTTGATGGAGCGGTTTTGGTGATTTGTTTTGTGATCCAAGAGGTTTGCCCGACACTTGTGGTAATGTGTGAACAATTATTTTGGTCCGCATAAGCATTGGAGGTTGGATTTTGCCGACAGGTTGTACACGTTTGAATAAAGTGTTAAGTGTTCTTGAGCCGACTAGCGATGGATCCAATTTCTTGTTGCGGATATATATGATCGATGTTTTTGATCAATTTGATGATGCGAAAGGTGTTGGTGATCGATTATGAGCAGTTTCACGTGTGCAGGATAGAGATCTATGCTCCGGATCTTTGACAGAACATTGTAACAGAGCAATGAGAGATGAAGTGTATGAAATCGGTATATTGTACTTAACCGGAACTATAATCAGGCATTTGTAGATGATATTCTTTAGTTTAATCACTCCAGAGATCTTTTGTAATTGATTTGAAGGCAATGAGCCTCTCTCTTGAGCAGTGAGCCCAAATGCATGTGCATTCTCCATTGTAATACTTCTGCAGAGTATACTTATTTTGTGGGTTCATCCCCATCGTGGTTTTTCCCTTAACCGGGTTTCCACGTACAAAAATCCTTGTGTTATGGTGTTGTGGTTATTAGTTTTCTATTCTTGCATCTTTCTTTTGATTAAATGTATTAAGTGATTGAAAGAACAGTTTAATAATATCAAAGTTTGTTGAACACTGATTCCAACATATATATATGTGTGTGTGTGTGTGTGTGTGTTGTAATGTCCCCATTTTTCTAGTGATCACTCAAGAATCTTAGATTTGTATAATAAAAGCTTATAAAATCTTATGAGACCTTATAAGTTACTTTTTCTATTAATAGAAAATTTTAATAAAAGTAACTTTATGAAGTTATAACTTTATTACTCAAAAGTTAATAAAAGTAACTTTATAAGTTACTTTATGACTTAATAAGTAACTTTATTTTAAAAGTTACCTTGCACATCTCCCTAGGAGATTATATTATAATAAAAGGTGTTCATTATGCAATGATAAGCTGACCCTCAAGCTCGGCGAACCACATGGAGGAAAAAAGATGCTTTGGAATATTCTTTGGATGCCCTCAAGAAGTTCGATTAGGACTGGAAACCATAAAAGAGCCTTGAACATACACTTTGGCATCATTGGAATTTTATTATTTTGAGAGCAATTTGCAATTGCAGGTCTGCAACGTCTATTGCAGGTGTCTGAGCCCAAATTGGAGACAAAAACCTTCAATTACAGGCAGGTTGGACGATACCCCAGCCATTAATCCTTCTTCAGCACTCAGGAAAGATCAATTTTCAGGCCATTCAAGGGTCAAATCATGTGGAATTTTGTATCAGATTGCAGGGTTAGTAATGACAATCAGATCTGAGCAATTTGGACACACTTTTTAGCAAGTTTGAAGCACATTCAAGTCAGCCGTACCATTCCTAGGTCAGCCGTACCACTTTCAGCAGCCTGGGATTGCAAATAAATAAATAAGAAGGGTTTTGGAGCAGCTCTTGCTTGTGAAATTATTGTCAGGGAATAACTAAGGCAGATTTGTAGTCAATTTGGTGAAACCCCAGCACATTTGGATGATATCAGCAAATTAGAGGGGAAAAGGAGGCAATTTTGGTGATCTCTCCTGGCAAGATTTCAAAATAAGCTCCAGATCAGCCATTCTCCCATTAAATTGTTTTTGATAATTATTGTTATGAAGAATAAAGCCCATTGGAGCTGTTGATGCACATTGAAAGCTCCTGTAGCAGCAATTACATTTAATAAAGTCAATAAAGAAGCCCTCTAGACAAGGCATTGGACCCCTGGTAGGCCAAATTGGCATGTTAGTGTTGAAATTCATTTATTCTTGGTATTTGTTAGTTGCTGTTGATAAATCAGACTTTCTGAAAATCAATTTCAGTAGTTGTAAGTTGTTTCTATATTGCTTTCCAAAATTGCATTGTTTGCTCTACCATTCAAAAACGCATAAAAACCAAAAGAACCTCATCAAAACCAAAAATTACAACGCTGGTCAAAGATTCAATTGAGACAAACCAAATCAGATTGTGCCAATATCTCAGTTGGCATCTTTCATGTGTGGTCTCCGAATGGCACATATGTATCTGAATCAATAACGTAGAATTTTAGTGCTTTCAACCAAACTCCAAATTATTTAAAACATAGAGCATGGGTCTGGGGGTGGTCTCCAAATGGCAGCCCCTGGGGTGATTGAGGGGTCTTTCACAGAACATGTCACTTTTCATAGTTTTAGTGCTTTCAATCAGATTCCAAATTTTCATCCAGCACAGTAAAACAATTTTTGTTCTTTGCTTTTTAAAACTAGCATGGGTCTGGGGGTGGTCTCCAAATGGCAACCCCTTGCACGATTGAGGGGTCTTTCACAGAACATGCCACTGTTCATAATTTTAGTGCTTTCTTTAAAAGCGTGAACTTTTACAGTTGGTTGGGATTTGTTCTAACTTTTTTTTGTTTTATTTTTAATGTCCATGTGTTCTCCTCATGTTTTCCTGGGACCCAACCCTCAGCCTAGTGATTTGGCCCAGGTACAAGTCAGGCATACGCAGGCCAAATGGCCAGGATCAGGGCTGACCCAAGCCAGATCTAGACTGTGATCAAAACCCAATAAACCTAGTATCATAGACATTAAAATTAACAAATGGAATCTGAAATTACCCCTTTTATTTTAGTACCGTTTGAGTACAAAGTTGAAATTTTGAAGAACAGATTTTAATGTTAACCAAAAATCAATTACCTGGTGTTCTGGTTGATTTTGAAATCCAGCTTTGCGCCATTGTGCAATAGTCATTCCATGAAAAATAACCACAGTAAAATAAGCATCTAATAGAAGGATCTGATCAGTGGAAATGGCAGAAACATCGAGAAGAGCTGGCTCTGGAGGTGCATTTAAAGAGTAGGACACCAATGATGGTTGAATCATAACAATCGAATTGTTCACATTTTCTCTGTTAAGTATCATCCGAAAATATGCAGTTTCATCTGGACTGTTGTTGAAAACCTGTTCAACATTGCCAACAATTGTGCATCATTTGTGTCTTACAATGACACATCATTGTAATACTCCTCTTCATGAACATAGTGGACCAATATGAGAAATCTTAGGCTTTCAAGATCATTCCCAAATGACCTACAGAGGTTTCACAAATACTCACAGGCAATAAAAAAAATCATTGACAGAGTGCACATATATATACCTGGACAAATGGAGAACGGCGTAAATGAAAAAAGAACTCTGGAAAATTTGCAAATGTTGGAGACAAGCTAAAGGAAGAAGGATCATTCTTTTCATAAACTCCAAACCTGGAGGACAAGCGAATCAAAGACATGTCCAGCCATCTATTTGCATCAAAATTATCCTGTAAATTATCAAACAATGTTTGTCAAAAGAGTTGTGGAATTACTTGTAGCATAATATATTTCAGTAATGATTATGGAAATCTGTTTATCACTTGAAAGTTGTAAAAATCTAAATGAAGTATCGGGACAGACAAGAGTATTGAACGAAAGGATATCCACTTCCCGAAGTATTACCTCTAAACATCCTTACAATATAAATAGACAGACAGGTCAAGCAAAATATACTGTCATGCTACTGCAGATGACCAGGTTAGGTAGACCAAGATAATATTATAATAAATATATTAAATCATTGTTGTATATATGTTAATAATGATAACACAGTTATTATTAACATAAGTTGGTTGCTATGTTGCTGGGTGGTTGGTCAATTTGTTCCTGTGACTATTTTCTCCTGTATATATTCCACTTCTATTGATCAATAAATTAATCCCATTCTTGCTTCCAATTTCAATATGGTATCAAAGTATATTTTTCTGCCAGTGCTTGTAAGTGACAACGTGATTCTGACATATATAAAAAAATTCCTGTGAATTGGAGCAGAGGAAAGTTGCAGAGGCAAAAAAGAGGCATTCAACAAAAGTTTGAATGTGTGAGGAAGCTGCAACCAGACATAAAAGCCTTGCCTATGATGTACCCTGCTTGTGCTTGTCACATCAAAAGGCTGGAAACCATTGCAAAAATCCACTGTCATTTATGTGGAAGTAACACCATTTGTGTGACAAGAGAGGTGAAGCACAAAAAATACTGCATAAAGCTCTATCCCTGCTGCAAATTGCAAAAAAAAAAAAGGAATGGGAAATTAAAGGTACAGACACATGAAAAAATGCCTATCAAAAAGATGGAATGTCTGGTGGCAATTTCCAGTGACCTGCACTTTGTTCTTTGTTAACTCTTCCTTCGCAAGCCTGATGCATGAAGAAAATTGTAGACAATAGCAGCCTGTGAAATATCAAACATGAATACTGAATATGCTCTAGATGTACCAATGGGAGAAAGAAAATAATTGTATAAGAAAAGTCATGAACATCACAAGTCAAAGGAGCATTTTGCATTTTATTTTCTAAATCCCATTTTTTCTATTAATTTTAGAGGATTTTTTTTAAATCATGGGAAGCTTATCTTTAGTTTTGAAAGGGATTTTAAACCAGTTATCTTTTAAAGTTCTTTTTATTTTTGTTTAAAAATAAAAAATAAAAAGTGCAAAGTACAGTTTCACATAAAACAAAACAAAAAGTATATTATTTATATTTTTTGCGCTTACCAATTTAATTCTATTTTGGAGCAAAGTTTGAAAAAAAATTGCAACCAAATATAAAAATATCTAATCCATTTATTTGTGTTACATTTCATAGCTAACTTAATAGCATTTGGCTTAAAAAATGTCTCTAATTCACATTTACAAGTGTTACTTCCACGTTTGGCATAAACAATGTCTCTAATTCACATTTTTCCTAAATAGCTCTCAAAAGTTATTAGAGGAAGATTGGGCTCTCATTTGAAAATATGCTGAAGATTATTATTTCTGATATTCTCTTCGATGAGAAGAAGACCCTGTGCTGAAAGATCTACTTTGGCTGGTGCTGTTGGAGATTTCTTACAAGTATTTCACAGTGCATTTCAGATTTGAGTCATCTTTTATATAGTTTCTTTCAATGGTAGATTTGCAGGTTATTTGGGTATTTTGATAGATATTGGTGGAGAAGAAATGGATGCCTGGTTGGTTTGATTATCTAATTGGTATGAAATGAAGTATTAGTGTGCATTTTGGGCATAGTTTTGTGAGCCAAGGGCTTCAATTAGCTATTCTATTTTGGCAAGGGTTTCCATTGTTTGTTGTGAGCTTCAGCTTCTTGGGCATTGGACTCTTGGGTGGCTGTTAAGTTTGGAAGAGAGAAAAAGGGACAATTACCAAACTTGTTGGTTGCCGGTCACATTAATATCTACAGGAACAGACCGAGTATTTAAGTGTGTGAAGATTGAATCTGCTGCAAACTTCAGCAAGCTTGGACTTTGATCTCCACAGGAAAATTGAGTTCTTTGTCAAAGAAAATATCAAGTATTGGAAGCCTAAAATGTTGCTGTGTAGTTCTGAGCACATTAGATGTAATTTTCAGAGTGCCATGCATTTTCAGATCAGTATGTTTGCTGCTGTTGAACTCAGATTTATATCTGTACTTGAGAGGTTAAAAAATTATATAACTTGTTCTTGTAAGCTTATCTGTTGATGCAAAATAAGGAAAGACTCTTATTTCAGTTTACATGTGAAGAAAGATTAAATTTATTATTCTCAATCAATGCATGTACTCTTACTTCTGCATAATCCTATCTGCTCATTAGCATCAAACCCAAACTCTTTCACATTATATGCATGCAAATTGTTTGTTATAATGTTATGGTAAAGAATGCAACAAGTAGGGGTGCCAACTGTTTCACAAAATACCTTCATAGCTAGGTGGGTGAAAGAAGTGAAAAAATTTGGTTGCATTTTGGGGTAGGACATTACAATACCTCGCATCATTGTTCAAGGGAGGTATTGGCAATTTGGAAAGGTGCGGAACAATTGTTAGCCAAAACATTGGGTGTTAAGAACAGATGATTCAAGTTTCAAAAGTATTATTAGTGTATTCAGACCTGCAGTAATTCTCGCTATTCATCTAATTCAAGGAAAATTACTTCTATAACTAGTTTTTGTTTTAAGGTAAAGCTTTAGGCAGTACCATTTTCATATGAATGTATAAAAGTGAAATATACCAGAAATATATTGCATAAGTTTGTGTAGTCCACTATTTATATAAATATTTGTGAGATACTATTGTTTCAATGTTTTTCCTACAATGATATGCTGTTAGTCTATGTTACTGGGTTCGGCCCCCTAGTCCGGTCCGGTCCTGGTCCAGTCCACCTGTGGTCCGGATAGGGTCCGTGATTCACAGGCCTGGTTCGGACCAGGTTGAACCCAAGAGGACCCAGGTCGAACCCGAGGGTCTGATGGCCCAAAAATGGTTTTTTTTTTTGCAAAATTTAATTTTTTTTGAGATCCACCACATAAAAAAATTAAAATATAACCCTAAAAGTGAGTTTTCAAACATTAACTTGGCTCATTTCACACAAGCAACATGACTACAAGCAAGGGGAAACAAAGATGTGGGATATAGAGCCAGAGCATACTGATTTGGATGCTTTCACATCTCAGCTTGTTGCATTTGATGACTCAGATAGCAAGCAAACTTATAGTGCAAGTGTAAGTGGCATTGGCATTGGTTCATCTAATGTCAATGTCAATGATGAGGAGTAGAATGAGGATGATGAATTAGAGAATCCATTTGATGATTAAACTTTAAATTGTTGAAAGTTGAAACAATGAAGCTTGAATATTTTGTCATTTTGATATTAAACTTGATGTAAATGAAGTTGTTATGGTATATATGTGTGTGTGTGTGTGTGTGAACTAACGAACCCAAACCCCTTTTCAAAATTTTGCCGTACCGACGTACCGGTGCCTGAACCTGAACCGGCAACTTAGTTGTTAGTTGTTGTACACCAGCTTGTAAAAATTCAAAAATATCAAAGGGATATATCAATAACTTTGGACAACTTGAGCATATATATATATATATATATATATATATATATATATATATATATATATATATATATATATATATATATATATATATATATATATATATATATTTGTACTAACGAACCCAAACCCCTTTTCAAAATTTTGCCGTACCGGCATACCGATTCTTCGAACCCGAACCAGCAACTTAGCTGTTAGTTGTTTGTACACCACTTTGTAAAAATTCAAAAATATCAAAGTAAGGGATATATCAATAATTTTGGACAACTTGAGCATTTAGAGGAAGAAGGTCGAATCTAAATTAGTGGTAATCACCTATGCTTCAAATTAGATGGATTGTCTATCCACTCACCACTTTCCTACTTTTTGATGCGCTCAACAGCATTTGTGATCATGGAAGGACAATGATTTTTATACCGATTTTAATTTGCTTGTTCTTTATAAAAATAAATTTGTGTTACAACACTACAATATCTATCAAATGGAACAAACTCAAACAGTAAAATCATCAGAACCTTCATAATGGAGACCCATATTCCAATCACCAAAACTCAAAAGACATGTTGCATGCTTAAAAATTTACAAATGTTGAATGTTGAATCACTATTCTCTTCTCTTCCTGATGATTGATTATGGAATGTGACCCAAAATGTTGATGCAAAAAATCCTATGCAGTTACAGAAAGAAGCAGCAACTTGCATTGTTAAATATTATGGACTAGAAATTATTGTCTCTTCAAATAAACTACCACATCCAATTCCAATAGTGGCATAACACCATGGGCAAGGCAAGGTACAATTTAAATTTTATGGAAGAGACACCCCTTAATCATGTTGTTAAAGCCAAAGGTCACCCTGCAAGGAGATATAATATGCGGTGTAATATAATATAGTATATACCTAGCAATATAATTCATTTTTATTTTACCAAAAGCATCGCAAATTTTCTTAAACCCAACAATGTAAAAACTATGTTGAATCAATAAAAAACAATTAATTTTGTTCTTTTGATGGTTCTGATGACCTTTGTAAAGACCTCTTGTTCGGATGGACTGTATCACTATTATTCTTTCTCATGTGCAGTTGGTTTGATCCAAGAGAAATTTTTTGAATTCATTCTACTTCAGGATGGACCGCTGTTGTCCTTTCCTTGACATGTCAAAAACTAGACAAGGTTTAACTTGTTCTTTTCTTGACTTGTCCAAAACAAGACAAGGTTTAACAGCCCTTTGTTTGTAATGAATTTAAAATCTTCTAATTTCCCCACTTATTTCATTCTAAATAAGTAAAATTAGCTGAACAGGTTCCCAACATATAAGAAGCTGGCTAATTGAGATTTCATTTTGATTTTCATATCATTAACAATGTCTTTCCAAACGAAAACTTGACAAATTTGAATAGATTTCAAAAAGCTTCCCTCTCCAATCTTGAGTCATCTGTAGGATATAGGTTAACTATTCAATACATGAAGAAAGGATCGTTGCATATGAATCAGAAAATTTTCTAAATCAGGAGTTCAGAGATCCTTCATTTCCTAAGCCTCTAAATGACTTTTGGAATATTGCTTCAGCAATTATCCCAAAAGGTTGATCCATGTGAGAATACTACCTAGTATCACAACTATAAGCAACAACATTTTTTTAGCTAAAATTGTTAATGGAAGTAGCTCAATATTAATACAGTTATTATGAATGATAAAATGTTGCATAAGATTGGAAAATAAATCGTATCTCATAAACCTAGTAAAAACCCACCAGACTATTCTTGTTGATCTTGTCCTCTACAAGAAATCAGGAAAAATAGTTTTCTACCTCTCTCAAAAAACAACAATGATCTCTATCAGTCTTCAAAATGGAAGATGTCTTTCTAGTCTACATCTTCAGTATAGAATACTCCCTATAACACCAAATGACACCCTAACCCTTTCTCATAGCATGTCTACTTGTATGTCCAACAAAATGTAGCCGAAACAAATATATCTCAGAAGAGCTTGTCGTACAACTTATTACAATCTCTGGGAGAATCTCCAAATAAAGTATATCTAAATCAAAGACCGGACATTCCATTTTGATGTATCATGAATGGGTTAGTCAACTTTGACAGTTAGGTTCACAACTACCATCAAAGATATTTTCCAAGCAGTAATCATCCTTTATAACACCCTAAATTTTAAAATATTTGATGCTTATGCATTATTTCTTTATACAGTTAAATTCACCTCAGCCATTAACACTACAGGCTTCAAACAAGTTGGCAATACAATCACTCACTAGCAATTTATAATAAGAAACACTTTCCTTCCTTCAGTATAGACATAAATAGTGTTTCAGAAGTTCCACGTTAAAGATATCTTGGTATAACGTAACTCATGATATATAATGCTAGAAATGTTAAAAGTACTTCTCACTACAACATATACATTGGATTAAGCTAGAAAACAGGAAACTCTAAGCAATATCAATAATAATTTAATCTTGACAGGGTGAAAAACCCTATCACATTACATAGAACAATTCCAGATAGATAGAACTGTGACATCAAAATAAAATTAAGTAAAAAAATTTACCACATGGAGTATTTACTGAAACTTATTATAAATAAAGAATCTCTACAGGCTACCAGTAGCCATCAGCAAAAAGTTTCACTAAAAAACTAAAAAAAATTCATTGATTACAAATAAAATGTTAAATCACCTCAGCCTCCATTTTGAATGAAGCCAGCCGAGCCATGATAACAGCTGCAGCTTCTTGATCAAATCCAGCAACTAATTCCTGCATATGATATATCCATTCAAACTTAAAGCGGTGCAATTCCATAGTTACCAAGCAATCTAAATACTATTTCAAGTAGAATGACCCCACATTATGAAGGCATTATATTTTATATTAAAATCAATGTCAATTAAAAGATCTTTAGTTAAAATGACTAGACATTGCTTGTGGCCTAGGTTGCCAGGATACTAATAGGGATATGGCAGTCTTCTAAGGATCCATTGGTTACCGTATTACTTGTTCACATCCATACAAACAATGAATGTTAAGTAAAAATTAAAAGACACACCAAAAACTCGTGGCACTGACAATTTGAAAATGGGAAAACAGACCGATTTAATAACTATTTTAATTCCAAACAAAAATTGATCACCTAATTAATCCATTCTCGTCAAATTACTATCTAGTCTAGGCAAAGAAACTCTATTCTCTACATAAGAGTAAGAACATGTGAATCTGATCATTGCCAAAGCAAAATGGGGAATCAAAAAGAGACTTTCATTTCCCAGTCGCGCAAAGGCTGCATTACCATGGCTGGCTTTATCAACCATGTCCTCTAGGCTAAGTTATCGAATCAGGCATGCATGTGGGTACATTGATATGGTATGCCAAGACAGCAAATTGAAATGTTTTAGGGAGGCTAGGTATATTCTTTATAGTCTCCCTATAACATCAATAGGAAGAATTCTACCAACTCTATCCACATAAAATTTTGGATTCAAAGCATGTACAACTATGTGTAGATCGGTGTTCAGTTTCTCCCACTGTTTTTGGATGATGGGTTGAATACGCTCGTTGTAAAACTCTAGGGTAGGAATTTCACACAAATGGAAGCCTTCATTTGGCCAAGAATTTGATCATTGCACTCATAGGTCTCCCCATGACCAAGACTATCACAATCCCCAAATCTGATGATGGTGAAAATAATTTGTACAAAAGATGTGATGTATCTCACATCCAACCAAGACATATCATTGATCAAAGTATCCTTCACCCTCCTCGCTCAATCTATGACTTGTTCCACCTATTCCAATGCATTTTTCTAATCGTAAGTTGCAATGGCACTTGCAACTCAAAGCATCCTCTCTAATAGTCTAAAATACGAAGCAAATCATGTTTCGAATAGTTTGACTAATACTTTATTTGAAAATTTCCAACAATGCCAATGAAATGTGGTGGTTGCAAATGAACATTTGCACCTTGCATCCACCACCAACTATTTCACCCACCCTATCTTTCCAATGCTTTTAAGTGCATTATTCATAGCATACACAACAAAAAACATATGAGAGAAAACAATGACAAGTGTGCTCAATGCGTCTGGAGGTCCATAGATCGTCCAACAATTAACTAGCTTGGCCAGTACTAAAGTGTGTCTATCAACCCTTCTTGAAGTCTTGTAGCCATCTACGTCTATAAACTTACACTACTCAACTCTAATCAATGAAGCTTCCTCCAAACCATACTTTTTTTACAGGTCTTCATGAGTTTGTTCCTCACCTCATGATCATTAATAGGAAAACTTCTACCATCTCTATCCACATAAAATTTTGGATTCAAAGCATATACAACTGTGTAGATCGGTGTTCAATTTCTACCACTTTTTTTGGATGATGGGTTGAATATGCTCATTGTAGAACTCTAGGGTAGGAATTTCACACAAATGGAAGAAGCCTTCATTTGGCCAAGAATGGAATCAATGCACTCATAGGTCTCCCCATGACCAAGACTATCACTATTTTCCAAATCTGATGACAAAGAATATAGGTTGTACAAAAGATGTGATGTATCTCACATCCAACCAAGACATATCATTGATCAAAGTATCCTTCACCCTCCTCGCTCAATCTATGACTCGTTCCACCTATTCCAATTCATTGTTCTAACCGTAAGCTGCAATGGCACTTGCAACTCAAAGCATCCTCTCTAGTAGTCTAAAATAAGAAGCAAATCATGTCTCCGCTAATTTGAGGAATTCTTTATTTGAAAAGTTCCAAACAATGCCAATGAAATGTAGTGGTTGCAAATGAACATTTGCACCTTGCATCCACCACCACCTATTTCACCCACCCTGTCTTTCCAATGCTTTTAACTTTTAAGTGCATTCTTCATAGCATACACACAACAAAGGGGACAATAGATGTGTTTATATCTAGATTGAATCAGAATAATTGTTGCCCAACAAACATTTTCTGCGTGAATAATCATTTGCATTGCATTTTTAGAACTCACCATTTCAATGGCCTCTCTTAGAATCTGAAACTAAAACTTAGCATCTTTGTGTTATACTGAGAACTCAATTGCTCGCAACAAGTAAGGTCCGTCAATGCATAAAACTATAATGTTGATGAGTGGATAGTATCTATTATCCATCCACCCATCCATGATTATGTTGCAACCATGTGTCACTCATCTATCTTTCCTTTGTTCCATCAACAAGTTAAACGTGGAATAACCTTCTTCCAGGAGAATGATTCTCAATGTAGCATTTCTAGGACCCTCGTTACCAAGAACACCTTTTCTTACCTTGTCAGGCATTTTTTTATACAAAGGAGATTGAGCAACATGAAAAGGAATGTTATACCAAAATAGAAATTGGAAATGGCCTCATCTACAACCTCCCTTCCTTGCATGTTGAACATACATATGATTGATTTTGGTGAGGATAAATCCATAGCTTTCCATTTCCCCCTTGACTCCAATACACTAACCCCAAATGATGAAGATGAAGGTGGTCTACCTGAACCACATGGTAGAAAATGATGGAGCAATGCATAGTTGAAATACTTGGCGAGTTTTTTTGCTTTGCAAGTTTTCCAACTAAAAACTCATGAGTTGACAAAAACTCAGCGAGTCTCTAGCAAAAACTCGGCTGCATAAAAAATAGAGGCCCAGACAAGTCAAAAAATTATGGGCATAGACCCCAAACCTCCACTTTTGGCCCACAGAGGAACGAAAGTTTGTTCCCCCGCATCTCCTCTATCGTTGGGTTTTTCTCACATCTAACACCTTATGCAGCTTGCCATCATTGCCAATGCCACCAGCATCCACATCCAAGATGGAGGTCGAGCCACAACCTGTCATGTCAACCAAGATGGAGGACCCAAAGCGGACTCCTAGGACTGGACCCTTTAGTTCTACCTCTCCCCTAGTTTTCACTAGAGCTGGGAAGAGGAAGATGTAAAATGTTTTGATGTAGTATTTACTTTTTGTTTTACAAAAACAATTTGCTATTTTCATTTTGTTTCAGACTATCAGCCATCAGCATTCCACATGAAAATATCGTTTTGTACCCAATTTGCATTTAAATCAAATCATATGTAACTAGACTTAACTTGTTTCTTTTATGTACTCATTTATTGACACGTTGGATGCATCTCATTGAATTTTGCACAAAAAATGCATTTCTAATGAAATTTAAGCAATACTTTAAGTTGTCGAGTTTTTTGCCGAATTTTTGGTGAGTCGTATTTTCAGGCATTGCTGAGTTTTTGTCGAGTCCACATTTTTCAGCTATGGTGCAACGATTTCCCCTTGGACTAATTTGATCATCCCAACCTTCATTTCAAGTGTGAGTTTCTCACAAATCCCAACTCCTTACCAAAGGAAAATGCAAAAAGTGTGCATTGGTCCTTGTCAAGCAACTATTCCAACCCTGTGGGCAAACGTTGCATTTCCATTTCTGACTTACACTTGAATTAGGTGCTGTATTTGTGTCAATTTTTCTTGTAAACTACTCTAAAGGATTTTTCTTGCTAAATGGCCCTTTGCATACTATGCCAGCAACTCTACAGGGCAATCAGCTTTGATAGTTTCATCTATATAAACATCCATTGTTCCATTATATTTGTTCATTTTCCATGCTTCAAAACCTTGACTGGATTAGATCAATGGTGAGGATTTAGACATCAGGCTTCCGTGTTCCAGCAACCCTACAGCAGGAGTTTTCAAATTCTCATCATACGAGGAGGGGCCTTCGCCATTTGAAGAGGATTTGATGATCAAGCTCAGTCATATTTTCCCCTTTTTTGGCAGTCTTCATTGGTATCATGGCAAATCAGCAGTGATTCTCATCTAAAGTTCAACAAGAAGTGCTTGATTTCAGGCAGCTCTTTCACATTTTCCAGTGTTTCTCCTTGATTTTCAACTCTATTCTACCAGGGTTCAATAAACGATTAATCAAATAATCTGATAGATCATGGCAGAGTTATACATAGGTAAAATTAAGTTTAACATAGTTTTTAAATTATAAATAACAGCAAGTTTCTTAGTCTTCGACTTTTCCTCTTCTGCAGACTGTTGTAGTCATGTAAGCTGCTGAGCTGTGTGTCAAATGATATGAAAGAAGAGAAGACTTGTAGGGCAACAGTTAGGCTGTTCTACTTTTTGCTTTCTCAAAAAGTCAGCACATTGCCAATTATTATTCTTTCAATACCATTTTTTTTATCCTGATTGCAAGGGACGATTGGGCATCCCCAGCACATCTAGACATTCTCAAAAAGATGGGCATTTACCTTGCAGAAGGGGTGTCCCTCGGAAGTCCCTATTGCAGGTAAAAAGAGGGACCACAGAGAGATGTTCTATCCACATTCCTGAGATGTTCACATTCACAAGAACTGCAAAAACCAGTGGAGACACATCCTCAACAACCACTGAAACAAACCTTTGAAAAACTTAATGCAGTCAACTTGCAACTCATTAACGTAGCCAGGAAAGGGTAACTTATAGGATAACAATGATTGATAAGCCATGGGCATCTTGTTCAATGGTAGAACATATAATGCTGCAGTGTGTTTGACAATGTCATGAAATATCCCTCAGAAATGCAAGAATGAAAAGGCATGAACAACATATTGAAGAAACAAAATCTGTCCCTGGCTCGCCCTACAAATTCAATCAACCAAAATGTTTCATCATATATAACTTAGAAAGCCCATGAACAAAATAAAATATAAATAAAGCTGTGAGAGTACCGTGAAGTAGAAAATCCATCTGAAGGTTTTGACTATAAAAGAGTAAAAGAATTTAAATTGCTTGTGAGTTCCACTTTCAAGCCAAAGTTCATAACTGGTTAATTTAAGGTGTACATTTTGATTATGTTATTTTTAAAACAGCATTTCCATGATTTGATTGTACCTATTATTGCTACCATTTTATCATAAAAGGTTATCTAGGTTCAGTGCGCCCTATCTTTCTAATTCTATTAGCTATTAGGTTTCTTTTGGGGGGAGAACTGCTCTTATTGTACGACCAGTAGCCTTCTGTGTAAATTGTCAAATATCTGGTTCACTTCAGTAAGCTTAGTATAAGGGTTTCTATTTACACTTTCTTGAGAGAACTTCTGATTTGATGGATAAGGTTTGTCTTATGTTTGGACTTTCCTCACTCATTTCTTAAGTTAATAGCCAACAGTACTAAGTTGTATTTCAGAATATGTTGCAGTTACCTTAAAGGCATCTAATAAGTCATCTAGTTGAGGTAAAGGCTGCTTGCCTCTTGCTGCTACCCTATTTCAAAACCTATAGTATATTCAATTCATTTTGTTGACTTTTACCTCAGAGTGTTAGCTCCAAGGGGAATTCAGTGGCAATCTCTATTCCCTAATAGCTCCTACATGTATTTTGTTACTTTATGCTTTACGGCAATCTATCTAGAGATCTATGAGTTTGAGAAATATTGGGTCAAATGTCAATTTAGAAATTAGCATCTTATTTAAGAGGCGGTCTAAGTGGTGAGACATCAATGTAAACCACCATTGTGCTTCTCAAATAATGATTTGATCTTTTGGTTTCTCTTTTGAACCATCCTTAACAAAAACTGCATACCAATGGTTTCAATTTCTATCTAGTCTTTCAAATTGTAAATGAGAAACTAGAAGTATATTGAAGTTTTACACCATATTGTTTGATCATCTCTCTTTTTTGAAGTTGAACAGAATGATCCTTACCATAGACAAAAAAACTTTATCGGAATAACTTGGAAAACCTATAGACATTATTTCAATTAATCGGGAATAACTTGTGAAAAAATCAGGAAACCAAACTATGCAGAAAAAATAAAAAAATTATTAAAAATAAAGAGAGAACTAACAGATGTTTTTATTAAAGACACTAATTGCAGAGAGATAGAATTATGAATTTTTCTTATTACTTTTGAGATCGCTGCTTACAATGCACATTGCATGGTGCATTACTACATAATTTGACTCTGCAATTTGAACTTCAAAATTGATTACATTATACAAACATCAACCAACAAACTACAAAGTAACATGAGGCAAAAAGAGCTAATGAGGCTAGCTGCTACGAAGTATGATCCACTAGGCACATGCAGGTCATGATGATGAAGCCGCTATGTTCATGTATGTCGTATATCCCTTCAATTGCTCTTCATCAAATGCCCTACCATCCCTCAAGCTAGAAAGGTCATCCTTATCAAAAACTGGTTCCTCATGATTTGCAATCTATTCTAAAGTTGGATACCTCTTGTAAAGGTCAATCAGCCAATCATCCTCAACACTCCTAAACATAAGATAAAGTGATACACTGCACCCTAGAGGTGTTGGATGCAAATCAAAATGAAAATAGAAGACAAACTTGCTATTAAAGGTCAAAATGACCATGTATGAGAGAGAGAGAGAGAGAGAGAGAGAGAGAGAGAGAGAGAGGAGGGAAAAAAACATACTCCCATCTCTATAGACATGTTTGCCTACCCTTATTAAATATTTTCCATTGTCGAAGCAAGGGTTTGAAGGAAAGAGCCATCGGTAAAGGTTTTGGAGCATTCGAGAGGCTGATAACATCAGATTCTTCAATTTTTCTTCACAAAAACCAAAGACCAGCACCCCACTTCCATTCCCCAAGCTCCATAGCAAGTATTCTCTGTCTATGATAATTTCATAAGGATGTGAAGCATATATGTTGTGGTTTACAGCAGTTTTCATTCAAATCAATCATTTGTAAGCACAAAATAGCAGCCTTCATATACATTATAGAGCACCTCAACTTGACCAGTATAAAATAGCTTGAAAAAATGAAGTGCACTATAAATGTAAGAGAGAAAGACCCCAATGAGAAATTCTTCAAAGAAGTGGAAGCAATTGTTGTAGAAAGGTGGAATAAGATGACCACTCATTTGCATCTTCTTGCCTATGCCTTGACACCAAAGTACTATAGCAATCAATTTCTTGATAAACCAGGAAGGATTCCACCATGGAGAGATCTTGAAGTATCTGATGGGTACAAGGCAACATTCCTTAGACTATATCCTAATGATGATTTGCGAGATACTGTTACAAATGAGTTCATAGAATTTCCAAATGGGAATAGTCTAAGTGTTGATGCTCTTCGTCATAGATCCAGAAGGATGCTCATAGTTGGTGGTACTTCCATGGCACATGCTTCCAACACCTACAACCCCTCGCTATCAAATTTTTATCACAAGTTTAATTAACTAAAATTTATCACAAGTTTATTTATAGTTTACTTTGTCTTCATAGGTTGCTAGTAATTTTTAATTTTAATTTTATAAATGTATAACTTCAATTGTTTACTTTGTCTTCATAGGTTGCTAGTTCATCTGCTTCAGAAAGAAATTGGAGCACATACTCTTTCATCCACTCAATAAAGCGCAATAGGTTGCTATCAAAAAAAGCAGAGAATTTAGTATATGTGCATTCCAACCTACGTCTTCTTTCACACAAACAACATGACTACACCCAAGGGGAAACGAAGATGTGGGGTATAGAACCAAAGCATACTGATTTGGATGCTCCCGCTTCTCACCTTGTTGCATTAACACTTGATGACTTGGATAGCGAGCAAACTTATAGTGCAAGTGCAAGTGGCATTGGCTCATCTAATGTCAATGTCAATGATGAGGAGGATGAGGAGGAGGAGGATGATGAATTAGAAATTTAGAGAATACATTTGATGATTTAACTATAAATTGTTGAAAGTTGAAACAATGATACTTGAACAATTTGTCATTTTGATATTAAACTTGATGTATATGATGCTATTATGGTATGGTCATGATGCGATGATTACAAGTTTATGTTTGTTTTGTTGTTTATATGATGCTATGTGACATGCTAATCTTAATTCATGCTTATAGGCTGCATAAATATTTATTTATATATATATATATGCATGTTTTTGTACTAACGAACCCAAACCCCTTTTCAAAATTTTGCCATACCAGCGTACCAGTTCTTCGTACCCGAACCGGAGCCCGAACCCAAACCGGCAACCTAGGATAATCACATTATGTGAAGAAGTAAAGTGGCAAAAAAGGATTTGGGATAGTGGATTGACTGAGGCAGCCTCCTTTCTGATTTTAATGCACACTCAAGAACTCATTATAGCTTGTGCAAAACACTATAACCATAAGAAAAGGGAAACTTGCTCAGTGAATGACCAAGTTTCTCTACAAACTTAATGGTAATTCCATTGAAAGTATTTTCAATTTGTCTATATATTACGAAATGCAAGAAATCAACTTGGAGAAGAGTGAAGAAATATGAAATGCAAAAGGAAAGCAAACAAGAAGCCTGCACCTAAGTAATTAAGAACAAATTAATTCAAGGAAGAGATTGCAATCACCATCACTCTCCTCAATCAAGTGATGGGGCAAGATGAAGAATATTCAAACCAAGTATCTTCTATATTATGAGCATGACATGTAAAGGAGAAATCTACCTAGATTGGGCCATTCTAATCAGTGAATGCATTCATAGGCCTCTGGTCAAGTTTGAGCAGACTCTAGAATTTCATATGTTATCCTACTTGCTTTATTCTTTTACAAAAACATGATCATTTGCAAAATTGCCAAGAGAAGAGTCATTTAATACCACCCATATTTACAGGGAGCATAGTGTGTCCATGAAACCCTATCGTATGGTGCATGAATCTTTCTTGATGCATTCCATCAAAAAGATGGATGAGCAGTTCCATTTTCTGAGGTTAGAGCAAGCCATTGAAGAAATTTCACAGTAAGCACATTGGTTCTTCCAATTCCTACATTCAGCTACATTAAGGGTTTCAGTTTCACCCATTTCCTTACATGTTCCTTTTGTCAGTTAGATGGATTAGAAGTTTCACATTCAGATTTCAGAACAAGCCAAGGAAGCAATTTCTAAGTGGACACAATTCTTCATCCAGTTTCCTACTTTCAGCTACATCAAGTTTTTCAGCTTCACCTCTTTTCCCCACATGTTCGCTAGATATCCTAGCAATCAAATTATTCTTATGGCATTTTGTAGGCAGATTTTTAAAATTAACTTTCTGTTGAGGGATGGGAACAATAAAGCAGTTACTTTCCCTATTTAGTTGGGCATAAATTTCCATATTTAGTTAGGCATCTACAAATGTAAAAATGAATGTGGTAAGAAGAAAGAAAAATAACATATAAATATAAAAAAAATGCTCAATTTCATTCTGAAGATCTACATGAGGACAATTCAGATTCAGAATCCAAGCTCTCATCTCAATGATCTGTTGCAGTAGATATTCACCATCAGCATTTATCTATGGTCAAACGGTTTGTCAAGGAAACTACTTATATCACCAAAAGAACTAAGTCAGTGATGGATAGAACTAGAGTGTTCCAACAAGAAAAAAAGACAAAAAATCAGCTAGTTTTCTCAGCCTCTACAAGCGAAACTAGTGTCTTATTCATCCTCCTCATATATGGTGCCAGAGCCAGAATTTGTTGGCTGCAAGAAGGTTAAAGAAGAAAAAAGCAAAGATAAAGATAAAATAAATTCCTACATTGAAGTGAGGCGCTCTAAAAAAGTACAAAATCTTCTCCACAGCTTCAGCTGAATCTAGAGACTGAGATGCTGTCATATATTGCAGTTGTTGCTTCTCCTACTTCTCCTTCTAGAACTTTCTATCATTGCACTTCACTCATATCTTTGGATGGTGCCTTGACATCCAAATCCTTGATATCTTCCATTCCATCTTCCAATTCTTCTTCACTATGTCTAAGAATCTTTCACCTCCTGCTTTTATCATTCCCATCATCATTGTTTCTTCCCCTAGTCCTCTTGCAAGAAATGAGCAAGAAAGATAAGTGTCAGAGTGGTTGAGATTGGAAGTAACCAGAAAGGTGAAGTTTGTTTCTTCCTATTAGATTCATTTTATGAAACTTCTACTCTTTCAGAGTCTAAGCCCAAGAATTCAGCGAGGCAATCTCAGATGAAAGTCCCAAATGGTCATTTGGTTGTAGAGACGGCCATTCCTCCCAAGGGCAAGCTGATTGATAGAGTGAAAGGAGAGGTCCAATGATCAGTGAATTGTTTGACAAATTGTCTCTTCCTAGAGGCCCTGTTTTAGGACATGTCTCATGAGGTAGCAACTCTTATTGAGGTCCTTTGGGGATCTAAACGCACTTTTAGATACCCTTCATGGAGATATAACTCCTTGGACAGTGGCAACCTCTAATCCGAAATGTAAACCCTTCAAAATAAACAAAAAAAGTCCTAATTAGCCCTCTAGGATGCTAAAACTGAGTTCCTTTGAAATAATGCCCTTAGACTTGCCAAAATGGTATGAAAATTATTTGAGCAATTGAAAAAGACTGCCACATACCTAAAGACCACATTTTATCAATTGGGTATTTATCCCAAAACTCAAATTTCTTCCTCAAAACAGTAGGCAAGGTTTTGAGAGGGCAGCAAGTGAAAAAAATTGTTTTCTAAGTTAATATTTACTTTCACAACCTCTAATCACATGCATTAGATCTGTATAGAGCTAGCTTACCGGGTTCGCCTCCACACCCCCTGGTTCGGGTCCAGTACGGTCCAGGTCCCTGGTTCGGGTCCGGTCCGGCCTTGGTTCGACCAGGGTTCGATTTTCCCAGAGGGGGTTCGACCTGGTTCGAACCCGGGTGGACCAAGATCAAACCAAGTTGAACCCAGGTGGACCAAGATCAAACCAAGTCGAACCCGGGCGGACCCAGGTCGAACCCGAACGGCTGGGTGGCCCAAAATGGGTTTTTATATGCAAAATTTAAAATTTTTTTGAAATCCGCCATGCATAAAGTCAATTTTATACCCTAAAAGTGACTTCTAAAACATAATCTTGGCTCATTTCTCCTCATTTGTGTTGCAAACAAAAGTTTTTTGACAACAGGTTGAAGAAAGGGTGACCAAAGTTTGGCTTCCAAGATCAAATAGGAGTTGAAGACTGATTTTAGAAGCTTCAACAAGTGTTGCAGCATCATTTGCAAACTCCCATTGGCAACAAGAGGTAGGTTTTTTAACATTTTTTTCCAACTATTTTTGTTTCACAGATTGTCAAACATGAAACATTAATTGTTTTTCATTATTTTGTTTTTATTTTTGAATATGTTTATGTTATTTCTTGCCAGAGGAACTAGAATGGCATCTACCTCTTCCTCCGTTGGCAATGAACAAACAATTACAAAACAAAGAAATGATCTGAATTCTCCCTTATGTAAGTATATTGACATTTTAAACCAGCTTCCAGGAGGTGGGGGATTCTGTTGGAGATGCCAAGGATGTGGTATTGAACATAATAGTTCATATTATCGGGTGGTAGGCCATTTGTGTGGAATAAAAGGAAGAGGCATCACAAAATGCCCTAGAAAAGATGGTAAACCTATACTAGATGAGACAGTGATGAAATATTTTAAGGAGCATTAGAAGGCAGAAGAGAGAGAAGCTCGTAGATTGAATCAAACCGTAGCAAAGAAAACAAGGGGAATGCAAGCCCCATCTAATCTCGATGTTGTAGTACAAGACCACCCCTTCTTTTCCACAAATGAACCTGAAAATGAACCACCCTTCACACGCAAAAGAACAAAGGGGACTTTAGAAACCGCTTTTCAAAATGAGAGTAGAGACATTGCTGACCAAGATATAGAAAAGGTACATTTGTGCAAATGGGTTGGCTTTCAATGTTGTTCGCTCCCCATATTGGAAGCAAATGATAAAAAGTGTTAATGAAGCTCCAAGAGGGTATAAGGGCCCAGGTTATGAGGAGGCACGTGGAACATTATTGGACAAAGAGGTGAAGAGGGTTGAAGATGCATTGAAACCCATAAGGGATTCATGGGCTGAGACAGGTGTAACAAATTGTTTCAGATGGGTGGAAAGATGCTAAAAATCGTCCATTGATCAATGACATAGCGGTGTCCCCTAAAGAGGCAATGTTTTTGAAAGCTGTGGATTGTGAGGGCCAAGTAAAAGACGGCCAATTTATTGCAGAAATTTTCATCTCCGCCATTGAGTCAGTGGGACCCCGCAATGTTGTCCAAGTCATAACGGACAATACAAGAAATTGTAGAGCTGTTGGTTTGTTGGTTGAGGAACGCTATGATCACATCTTTTGGACACCTTGTACAGTCCATTCACTCAATCTTATGCTACAAAGGATTGGGAATAAAATAAAATGGATCAGAGATGCGTATGCAAAGGTTGAGGACATCTAGATGTTCATCACAAACCACCACATGTTTCAAGGGATTTTTAGATCCTTTTCGAATTTGGAGCTATTGAAGGTAAGTTAAATAGTAATTTAATTTTACATTTTCTGTTTTTTTTTAATTTCAATGTTCATAATATCATTGTGTAAGCTATATTGTGTATTCTTCTTTAAAGTTTGGCTTTATTTTTTAATCATTTTGGCATTAATTTGTGTTATAGATTGCTGTGAAGACGACTTGTGAAAGTTAGAGTGGCACTATGCAATATGGTGATCAGCAACAATTGGACTGTATGGAAGCAGAGTAGCAATGAGAGGGCAGAAAAAATTAGGGAGAGAATATTGAATGAGAAATGGTGGGATCTTGGTACATATCTCCTAAGTATCACTGAGCCCATTATGAGTATGATTCGCTATACCGACATGGATAGGCCTTGCATTGGTGAGATTTATGATGGCATTGACTCAATGCTTGAAAAAATAAAGTTCACTATAAATGCAAAAGAGAATGACCCCAAGGAGAAATTCTTCAAAGAAGTGAAAGCAATTATTTTAGAAAGGTGGAATAAGATGACCACTCTTTTGCATCTTCTTGCCTATGCCTTGACACCAAAGTACTATAGCAATCAGTTTCTTGATAAACCAAGAAGGATTCCACCATGGAGAGATCTAGAAGTATCTGATGGGTACAAGGCAGCATTTCTTAGACTATATCCTGATGATGATTTGCGAGATAATGTTACAAATGCGTTCATACAATTCGTAAATGGGAATGGTCTAAGTGTTGAGGCACTTCGTCATAGATGCAAGAAGGATGCTCATAGCTGGTGGTACTTCCATGGTGCATGCTTCCAACACCTACAACCCCTCGCTGTAAACGTTTTATCACAAGTAAGTTTAATTAATTAAAATTTATCACAAGTTTATTTATAGTTTACTTTGTCTTCATAGGTTGCTAATAATTTTTAATTTTAATTTTATCAATGTATAACTTTAATTGTTAACTTTCTCTTCATAGGTTGTTAGTTCATCTGCTTCAAAAAGAAATTGGAGCACATACTCTTTCATCCACTCAGTAAAGCGCAATAGGTTGCTATCAAAAAGAGCGGAGAATTTAGTATATGTGCATTCCAACCTGCGTCTTCTTTCACACAAACAACGTGACTACACACAAGGGGAAACGAAGATGTGGGATATAGAGCCAGAGCATACTGATTTGGATGCTCCCGCTTCTCAACTTCTTGCATTGACACTTGATGACTTGGAGGGCGAGCAAACTTATAGTGCAAGTGCAAGTGGCGTTGGCTTATCTAATGTCAATGTCAATGATGAGGAGGATGAGGAGGAGGAAGAGGAGGATGAGGAGGCTGATCCATTTGATGATTAAACTTTATATTGTTGAAAGTTGAAACAATGATACTTAAATATTTTGTCATTTTGATATTAAACTTGATGTATATGATGCCATTATGGTATGATCATGATGCTATGATTACAAGTTTATGTTTGTTTTGTTGTTTATATGATGCTATGTGACATGCTAATCTTAATTCATGCTTACAGGCTGCACAAATATTAAAATATATATATATATAAAATTTACATGTTTTTGTACTAACGAACCCAAACGAACCCAAACCCCTTTTCAAAATTTTGTCGTACCGGTTCTTCGAACTCGAATTGGTGCCCGAACCCGAACCGGCAAGCTAGGTACAGAGTCTATAGACTACTGTTACAAGACTCAAGCTCGCCTCAGACTCAACAAGCTGATTTTTGACCTGGACTCAAACTCAATGCCCAGACTCGACACATACTCAACAAAGACTCCACAAACTGAAAAATTCAAGAAATTTGGAGATTTTTAAGGATTTAAAAGTTAAAACTTGTTTCATTCATGCTTTAATAAATAAACTTTAAAGACACAATAATCTCTTCAAACAAAAGCTACTTTGATCGCATACACAAGTATACATTGATAAGTATAAATGCAAATTTTAGCTAAAAATAACACATTTAGATATATAAATACTGTCTCAATATGCAAACCTCATGGAATATGAGATCCATGACATCAAAAGTTCAAAGCAAAAGCTAAAAGTCCATGCTCAAAGGATCATGTATCACTCAGCCCTCCTACACAACCATCTAAGATAGGTCTTGGGTGATGATGCAGCCATGATATATGCTTGTCTCGGTAACACCCACACCAACATCCAAGGTGTTTGCACGTGCTCTATCCTCCTTTGCTCTCTCTATCCACCTGGTCAACCCAATCGAGGTACTCATCACTAAAAATAGGATCCACTGTCAATGATCCAATCAGATTGTGGATCAACTTCCTCTAGTGTGATGGGTGATAAGTCAATGCCTAAAATATATCTGTGTGAGGGTGAAGGTTGTAATGAACATAAACTGGATTATTCAACCTCTTCACTGGTAGCTTGTTGTGCTTCTTGGGTGTATGTTCTCAAACATACTCCAATTGTGCTCACAACCCAAAGCACTGCATGGTTGGTTCAATACTTGAACTACAAACTTCTGAAGATTTGGTACGTTGGCACGAAAGTCTTTCACACATCCATTTGAGATGAGAAAAAGAAATAAATCAATCTCATAATCCAACTTTAAGTTTCAATATTTAATAATAATATCAAAAGAGGAAAAGTTTTAATTTTTAAACTTAAATCAAGCCTTTAAAATATTTTCACCTGATTGCAATAAAAACCAAGTCTTGCATACATATCATGCAAAGCAATCTCTTTGTGCACGTCTAAAGATCTCAATCTTGGTAATTATTTGTGCCCCAACAATAGATTTGGGCACTCCAAAACCTCCTCATCCACCTTAAAATCAAACCGGAATTGGAATGCCAAATTGAGGAAATAAGAATCTACGTATAGGGGCTTGTGAACCTAGAGGTGCCATTGTCTACCAATGATTTCCCAAATGGGCAGCACTTATCCTAAACTATTGCATAAATGGATCTAATGGCCTCATTGGCCCTATCCATTCCCTCATATGTGTTGCCTATTGTGGCCTTCTCCCCATCAACAACTTGTAGGAGAACCACTAAAGGCTCTATGAATTGCAATATCTTGAAACATTAACACAAATGTGAACCAAAATAAGAAAATAAAAGAAACATATGAATATACATATAATGTAGAATCAGATTTACCTATATGATCTTCGTAGTTGGTACCCAGAAGCCTTGCTAATCGGCATCCCCAAACCCCAATCCTAAGCAACAATCTAGCATGTGTCAAGCCTCTTTCCCAATCTGTCTCCCTACATGACCCCAACAAAAATCCCAAACTCTAATCACCCATGTCTTCTTGGCATGCCTCAAACGGCAACCCCAACCCAGACTTTGAAAAGAAACATGACAAATATCAACATCCTAGCATAAAGATGGAGTTTATCAATCCTAAAGTCTCAATGCACAATGCATGGCCATCTACTTCTCTACTTGTCAAGAAATAAGACTCTTCCTCTTGATATAATGGATGACGGTGTATAAGGACCAATTCCCATCTATAGCAAAGGAACTAATAACCTACGAAAGGAGGAGAATGGCAAGCATCCTCAACTCTAGTCTATCCTTGACATATCATGTCCACATCTAGTAGGGTCATATTAGGTTAACAAGGTTCTATACTTAACTCTGTAGTGTCGAATGTTGGATCAATTGTTACAAGACTCTTAAGACTCACCCAAACCCATTGAGTCCTAATGTGAGTAGGTCAAAACGAGGCTAAAGTAATTGTGACCTGAGTACTCGGCAAGTCCTAGCAGGTAGACTCGGCTAGGTCTATGAAAACCAAGAAAATGAACATTAGAATTTGAAAATGCTTAAACATATGGAAGCCAAGCATTTTTTGAAGGGTATGGAGGAATTTTGGAGGATGTTCAAAAGTGATAAGACTATAAAAAATGGCATGCTACTCCCAAATCCTTACTCTAGTTTTAAGAAACTAAAAACAAAAATCATTCCAGACCATTTTAGATGGAAGAGTTGTTGATGTATGTGGTTAGCTGCAGGAGATATCCCAAAGCTATTAATACACTATGTTTTATATTTGCTAGGTGAGCCGACCTTGATGGAGCAATTCAAATATTAAATATGAGATGAAATTAATTAATTAATGCATGAGGGCCGACCCTTTGTGAAAGGGTACCACCCATGTATATATGAGGTGCGATCTCATTCACTTCACTATGGATTATACCAAGACAAGTAGGTCTATTCAGAGGAAATGTGCTCGGGGGTGACGATAGCAGTTTATCGTCTATGGTTGGGAGGGCAACAATGATCTGAGTCATTGCTCGTGGTTAATCGAGCACCCAATTATCATGTTTGATTGCTTACATCTCTGATCATCAAAAGTTAACATGGTATCAGAGCAGGTTTGAAGAAAAGATCCTATCAGATTTGTTGAAGCAATCAAGGCATCTCTTCTTCTAGGTCGGAGCTTCTTTGGCGTCAGTTTCTTTCATTGTGTGGGATCTTGGAGACCCGTGGCTATTCTTCAACAAATGAGATCGTGGATATTCTCTTGCGTGAGCTTTATATCTGTCGGGAATAAGTTTTGTGCCATTTACAGTGCGTGAGGGAGTTTTGCATTGTGGAGTCAAGTGATTCTATCTCTGTCGCTATATTCTTCTTCTTTGGGCATGGTGATTTGGATATCCTGGTCGCCTATATTTATGCAATCTAGATATAAAGGGAGATCGACTCTACTCTCATTATTATCGAAGGGAATCAACAGAAGTTCGCACATTAAGAGCCAGGTTTTTTTTGGAATCATCGGGGAGCGATTCTATGTGAATCGGACAAGGCAATAAGGAAGATTGCGAGTCAAAGTCCGATGGCGGATATGTGTCTCTAACTATCCATAAGAACACAAGATTAATCAGCGCACACTGGATGAATATTTGTTTGCAGTGCCTTGTTACCATCCGACAACAACGACTGTATGATCATTTGTTGGGCATTCCACATTGACTATGCAGGCCTGTAGTCGTCTTACCCTGCTGCTACCAGCATTACCTCATGTTGACGTCTATGGGAATTTGGGCATAACTATTTCATCAGGCACTTTCCATTGGATGGGAGGATTATACTTCTAAGACTCGATATCGGGCCATTTGAGTTGGCATTTTATTTTATTTTTTTAAATGATCGGGAGTCTTCAAGTTGTATAATCAGTGGGAATTAATTTAATATACATTCTAATTGTTCTATCGGGCTTTCTCATCTGCCTCCTCCTTTCCCATGTTAGTCACTGGAGATACGAACATGAATCGAAGAGTGATGTTGAGTCGTTTATCTTCTCCTGCAGTCAATTATGAGGGTGAAGTTTTTGAACTTAACCGTGCCATTCTTCTTCATTAATTTATGATTGAAGCCATGTGAGATTATTTGAGCATGTGCATGGGTGTTAGAGTCGTGCAAGGGGTGAGTGGTATGTGATTGAAACCAAGTCGAGATGATCTTCATGTTTTTGATGCGGACTGTGCGGGAAGAATCTAGACACCGCTTATTTTTTGTGTGTTGTGATAAGAACGGATATGTGATTGCTATCTTTCATCAGACTTGGTGAAGGAATCTAGGCAGGTTGAATCTTCAAAAGAACAACTGAAGGCTTATTAAATCGCTTTGATCAGCTTTGATCATTCAATTGTCGATTCACAAAGGGGTTGTAGCTCGATGATTGATTGCATGATGGCCATTAATCTACTTTATCCTATGCCCATAATACCGTATGTGTGCCAGTGAGTTCCAGAGCAAAAGTTGATTCTTTTAATTGGGTAATTGAAGTCAGTAGAAGAAGCAAGATAAATTAAATGAACACAAAAAGAAAAAGGATATGTCTCCCTTGATTGGCTGTTCACTGGTCCAAAAGTAGGACCTGATTCTTCATCTACCTGCAGCACTGAGAAGTGCTCTATCTGCAATTACATAGGATCTAGTCTTCAGTTTGAATCAGCTGCATCTTTGTGTCGTCCAGTTGTGTAGCCACCGGGTCTGTCAGTTAAGATGGTTGCATATTAGGATAAGGCATTGTGTATGTTGTCATCACACCTGTCTGCACCACTTCCTTGTTTAGTTAGAACTGAAATAAGGTGGACATGTAGTCAGCTAACTATTGTAACTGCCGCCAATTAAGGGTTTAACTGTTTGGAACTGTCAATGATTAAGGAGGGAGTAACTCAGTTAACTATCATTGGTTGAAGGAGTAACTTATCAGTCATCTGCCACTGATTGAGGACCAACTGCCAATGATTGAGGAAGCTGGGATTATAAAGCAGCAGAATAAAATACACTTTTGGAAAATGAACAAACATTGAACTCTCATTTAAATATAGTATGAACAAACATTGAACTCTCATTTCAGTGTCGTGGCATTGCTACAGCAGCTGGAACATTGGAGACAATACCCTTCAAGTGCAAACCTGCTTCTGGGGGATGGAAATCCTCAGGTGCAGTATGTGAGATATCTTGATTCGTACAGATGGCTGTCAACATCATCAGTGAATTCAGACGTGCAGACCTGAAAAGCAGTTAAATGCAGCACTTGAAGAGAATCTGATTTAAATGAGATAAGTATTTCATACTTAATGTTCATGAATTTTTATACATTTGAATAGTAAATCATGTATGCTTCTAGCATTGGTGTTTCTATTCCGGATAGGTTGATTCTATGAACTATTAGTAATCTCTCTAAAAATGCTTCCAGGACTGATTGAGGAGCATAAGGATGATAAGAGATTGCATTCAAGGGAGAAAGAACCTGATGCTTGAGGTCATAGGAATAACTTGATGACCGAAAGCATTTGTCAAAGAGGAAGAAATCTATATAGATTGTCACTGTGATCTGTACTTTCAAGGAAGGGGAAATAACATTCAGGGAGCTCGGAGAAGTGAAGGTTGCAATATTGCAAGATTTCTTGGAGAACTTTTTCAGCTGTAGAGAACAAAATTGCACATTTAGCACCGCAAATTTATTCAGAATAGGATGATTCGGGATGAGGTTGAGGAGGACAATCCTGGACTCTTGCAAGTCAACAGTACTGGAAATGTGCATTGAAAACCATTCCTCTAAAGCAAGCTTTGCATGCAACCTTGGATGAGGAGGTCAGAAGGTTGATATCAGCTTCAAAGGGAACATGACATTTCAGCTTCAGAGGGAGCCTGACATTTCATTAGAGGCAACCTTGGACGAGGAGGTCAGAAGGTTGATATCAGGTTCAGAGGGAGCCACATCATCATGAAGATTTGGTTAATGCATTCTTCTCTATGAGAGAAGTTTGAGGTGCAAGCCCTTGTTAATGCATTCTTCTCTGCGAGAGAAGTTTGAGGTGAAAGCCCTTGTTCCACCCTCTGGGATGAGCCGTGGTGAATATCATTATGAGGTGACGATCTCACAATGATGAACACTTGTGCATTTTACCATCATTGTGAGGTGACGATCTCACAATAATGGTTGATATCACGGGGAGGTGATATCTATTCTTACACCATCCATGGGAGAAGCCATGATGGTTGATATCACAATGAGGTAATATCTTTCCTTTCCACATATGGGAGTAGCCATTGTGGTCAAACATCATGATGAGGTGATATGCTATCACGATGAGATGATAAGCTTCTTTCATACACGAGTGTGGTCATTGTGTTAGTCATCACAATGAGGTGATGTGACTTGTAGACATCTAGAAAGATATATCCCTAGCTAAAGAGGGAGTGTTGATGTATGTGGTTAGCAGCGCGAGATATCCCAAAGCTATTAATACATTGTGTTTTATATTTGCTAGGTGAGCCAACCTTGATGGAGCAATTCATATATTAAATATGAAATGAAATTAATTAATTAATGCATGAGTCATGAGGGCCGACCCTTTGTGAAAGGGTACCACCCATGTATATATGAGGTGCGATCTCATTCACTTCACTATGGAATATACCAAGACAAGTAGGTCTATTCAGAGGAAATGTGCTCGGGGGTGACGATAGCAGTTTATCGTCTATGGTTGGGAGGGAAACAATGATCTGAGTCATTGCCCGTGGTTAATCGAGCACCCAATTATCATGTCCGATTGCTTACATCTCTGATCATCAAAAGTTAACAAGAGCAACATCGTTTTTATTTTTTCGAATTTTTCCAAATTAAATTTCCAGTAATAAATCACATTTATACTTCTAGTGGGCTAAGTCAAACCCCATCCTAAGCAATGCTCCTAAAGGTCATAGCAGAAATTGCAGACTTGTCTAAGGTACACATGCATGACTCCACTTAGAGCTAGTAATGCTAGGCTAAGGGATACAAGCTTCCTTATACCATAGTTCATGAATACATATTGTAATTTTTTTTTATGTCATGGATATCACAATCCATTAAGTGCATACACACCTTAAACACTTGACAACATTTATATATCTAAAAATGTGGTTTCCTTAGACTTAAATTTGTTTTTATGCTCATGTGATCGATGTATACTTGTGTATCTGATTGAAGTAGTTTCTACTTGATTACTTTATTGTGTTTTTAAAGTTTGTTTATAGAAGGATGGATAATACAAGTTTAAAATCCTTAAAAACTGCTATATTTCATGGTTTTTTTCAATTTGCCATGTCAGCATCAAGTCTAGAAACCAAACCCAAGTCTGGCTCAAAAATCAGCTTGCCAAGTCTGTAAATGTAATTCAATTTTCAATTCAAGGTGCAAGTTATATTCAAGTTTCTTTTTCTTTCAAGTATATGTTATATCTCAATATAATAAATCTGATTATTATTTGGTATGTTGCAGATGGAGAAAGAGCATTTATTAATTTCAATGTCCTCACAATCACCGATCGATATATATATGCCAATCAAGAAGATCAAGCAATACCTTGACCGGTCATGTCTATTAGACATGACCGATCAAGATATTACTTGATCGCGCCCCTTCAAATCGTAATTGCGTTTAACCGATGTCAACCGGTGTGTATGTAATTAACAAACAAAACCGATACTAATCGGTATTTTATGCATTACGATTAACAACCGATGTTAATCGGTAGTTTGGGCATTGGTTGCGCACCCGATGTTGATCGGGATTTATTGGCGAGGTTATATATGTATCGATCGAAGAATACAATCACAGCAAGATCGTATACAAGTGAATATCTACGTAGACTTGAGTTATCATGCATATAATTATTAGTATAAGATGAAATCTGAACATAGCATATCGAAGAGTAATTATAATAATTATCGGACAAGGAATGATAACTGAAGTCTTATCTAGTCTATCGATGAGATAGATGATTGAATGAGAGACTTCATTTATCTCTCATTCAATCATTTATCTTACCGAGGCTATCATGTATCAACAAAGTCTGTGTCAAGTCCAAGTCTAGTAACTACTGTTGAAATGCAAAGAATAACAAAGGTAAGTTATAATGTTTTTAGCAAAGTTGCCTCGTCCTGCATTTGCAGTGATAATCCTCTCCCATTTTTTAGCAATGTTCCATGTGAATGTGTCATTTGCAGTGATAATCCCCTCCAATTTTTTAGTAACGTTCCATGGAGATGTGTCCTTGGGTATTTTGGTTGAGTTATTTTAATTGTCATCCCTGCGCTGTCCCTGAAATTGGAAAAAAACTGCCATCCCCACATTCCTGCAAACCCGTCCGAGAAACATGGATAAACACTGGCAGTACCATAACCAGTAACATACGAAATTTTCTGTCTTCAAACATGCATATCTAGAACCTTCTTATTTACACAAAATGCCTATCATTGGTTATTTGAGTAAGCATATGTGTTTGGCAATGTACGTATACAAAATCTTTATTGCTGTTACGAATCATGGCAAACACCACATTACACTATTGGTAGGGAATACAAATGATGGATGTTGTGAGTGTATTAGATGTAAAGTATAATATAGCTACGGAGCATCAGACTTATAATTTGTGTACTCCCTAGCTTTATGTAGGTACAAAACAAGGCCTCATCCTGCTCATCCATGTGCATTAATTGCAATCTCCATTGTTGTCATCCACAATGCAGTATGTAATAAATGAAATGGGAAATACAAACCATTCAATATCTAGCACATGGTCTAACTTTTAGAATTTTTGAAAATTTGAATTGTAAGTTTTAAGGGAAAAATTTCAGTAGAGAGAAGCTAGTGAACTTTTAGAAGACATTTTAAAACTCGCTCAAGATTAAAATATAAGTTCAGTATAAAAATCATGTTTTCTCATCTTTAAAACACTCCTGAATGAAAAGAAGATGTCACCTCTGTGCTTCTGTGACCATTGACCCATCTTCTAGCCAGTGTCGTAGTCCGAAGGCGCATTTGTCCACTGCTGTGCTGGTAACTGCAAGAGAACAGAGATCAAACTTAAAAGAAAAAAATCCAGTTGATACACAGGATCCTATAATTTATAATGGTAGACCACTGAAGCACAAAGCCTAATGAGCATCAGAAAAATACCAGGATACAATTTGGTATAAAGAATGGAGCCCCTTACTATGTTAGCAACTGAAAAAGGAACAGATTACTATTAGATTGCCCTGCTGCTCCAGATAATTCCTTTGGGATGATGTCAAAAAATATACACAAAGAAGTGCCTTTGTCAAGACCACACAATTTCCAGGCAGTCGTATTTCCTTGGCCAATAACTGTTTCTGAGCAAGAGACTCCTCTCTGGAAAAGTAGCAGGAAGCTGCCTGTTGATTTCAAAAATTCATGGCTACACTTTATTCGTAAGCCAACAATTTACAGTCTACATTTAACACATCTCACATACCTTGTCCAGAGAAGCACATGGCCCAATAACACCCTGTATCTTAACATCCCTTGAGCAGTTAACCTCAAAAATTCCACTGTCAAAAAGCAATACAAAAGAACCAAACTGAAGTTCTAGAAAATTGTATTGGATCGAAAGGAAGTGTGAAATTGAACCAAAAAAAATAAAGAAATTAATATTTATGATGAACAAAAGTATGCGAAGAAAAATTCGTAAAGTACATCAGATAAAAATAGTGGAGTGTTGGATGAAAAGAAAAAATGCGTAAGAATTAAATAGACTAACTTAAGATTAAAACAGTATAAACAGAACAGGGACACGAACCCAAGTAAATGCAATTTAAGAAGATTTACGTCAAGTTTTTGAAAAAATCAAATCACATAGTATTTGGCATGGTTGGAAATCAAGGTTTTTTGGGCATGCATGGGTACAGTATCCAACGTGTACTTGGGCTATATCAGATATGTATCTGTTTCAGATACAGGGATATGTGCACCTAGGGAGGGACACAGGAGTTTCCGGCTACTTTGCCAAGAATTTATAACTTCTAAAAATCAGCAATTTAAACATCAACAGAATCCTACAGCTTAAGTTGTGCTAACTCCTTAAAGTGAAGTTTCGAATCCTTTTCATCAAATATATCAATCAGCCTCTCAATGAACTCTACATTAGAATCAATCTCATCGTGACCCAATGTGCCATCATGTGATGTCACCACTCTTGAGCCAAGAATTTATAACTTCTAAAAATCAGCAATTTAAACATCAACAGAATCCTACAGCTTAAGTTGTGCTAACTCCTTAAAGTGGAGTTTCGAATCCTTTTCATCAAATATATCAATCAGCCTCTCAATGAACTCTACATTAGAATCAATCTCATCATGACCCAATGTGCCATCATGTGATGTCACCACTCTTGAGCGCTCCTATCCAAATGAATAGTTGCATACTTAATAGCTTCATCCTCTCGCATGGGGTTAAGCTAGAAATAAGTATCAAATTTCCATACCCATGCTCTAGCTATAGCTTTTTCCAGACCCATCATGATAAGGAATGGATAGCTTGCCAACCTTTCTCTGCAAATCCTGGTTATGTGGTCTACCACCCCTATGAGGTCTATGTTTCAATATGAGATCCATGTAATCACAAAAACATTTCAGCTCGAAAATCAACACCTGAGTTCCTCCAATCTTGTAAAATTTGATCCTACAACTCTTGTCGTGTTGGTTCATTTTTGGCTTGAGGATTGTTTCTAGGAGAAAAGTTAGGCATAAGAGGCCTAGAGTTGGTTGTTCCAGCCATAGCATGATGATTTGCAGCCCTGAAGTTAATTGAACCATCTCCCTAACAATTGTTCCCACCATTGTTATTATCTAATTTGCCTATACGGGTATGAGAACAAGTACATGGATTTTTTTTGCCCTTGGGTATATGGATTTGGATACGTTCATGTGTGTGTGTGTGTGTGTATTACATTCAAAAAAATTTAAAGAAATATACAGAATTGTAAAGCTAATTACATTTGATAGTATGATACTTCATCATTGATCAATGCCAGCTGCCAAAATGGTAGTGATAAAGATAAATATTAAAGGCCAATTGATAGTTAAATATTTAATATTTATCTTTATCCATTGGCATTTAATAGTGATAATTTTAGTTGTCTAAGTGCTTGATTCTGGTCTCCATTCCCGGACCCCCTCATTGTAATCAAATTTCTTATATGAATAGAGATCCCACTAACTAGTGGGGTATTGGCATGGAAGACCCTAATGGGTTTGAGGGGCAGCAATAATAAGATGCACAAGGTGTTAGATGTGAGAAAAACCCAACGAAAGAAAATGAGAAAAGAGAGTGAAGAGAGCAAAATGATCTTTGTATTGGGCGAAATGATGCTTCCAGGCTAAGTCACAAGGTTCGAATTCGAATTGGAATTCGACAGTCATGAAATTCGGATGGAATTCGACAAGGGAAAAAATTGAAAAAAAAAAAATTCGGTTTAAACTCGCCTTATATAATTTTGTGTATTTTTTAATTTATGTACTACTTCTAATAAATTATAACTAATGTAAATAATATAACTAATGCATTAAAAAATATAACTAATAAATTAATAATGTATATCGAATGCAGTAAAAAAAAATATACATAATAACTTATCGTATATTTTTGAATGCAATCGATATACCTTTTACCTAATTACTAATTTAGTACAATAAAAAAATAAAACTACATTAGACAATATCAAATACCTAATTAATATTACTCGTAATTAACTAACTACTAATAAAATTTACAAAATCGAATACATTACTGTTGCTCGATATTTTGTTTACAACACAGGAGCGATGTCAAAATAACTAATTAAATTTGAGAGCTCGGGCCCAACCTAAACACGGGAGTGATGGCAACGGCAGCAACGACGACTATGGCAGGCAGAAGCAATGGCAACGGCAGCAACGGCAACTACAGCAGGCAGCAGCAACGGCAACTATGGCAGGCGGCAGTGACGGCAGCCATGGGAGTGAGTTGTGTGTTTACAAAGGCCGTCTGCCCACTTTTTAGCACAATTTTTATGGCCAAATTTGAACGATTTTTTTTTTGAAGTTCGAAATTTGATTAAATTCGGACCTCATCCATGAAAATCGCCATATTCTGTGACTTAGCTTTCAGGGACAATTTAGAGTTTTTGGATGCAAAAAAAAGGTCAACAAATGTCTTTTTTTGTAACTTTTAGAAACTCAACACATTTGGATATGCCTTGTACGTACCCAGGGTGTACCCAAATGCCCAGGTACTTACCCAGGCATACCCCGGGGCAAACCCATACCTAGACGTACCTGGTACAGGTGTCGAACACCTTAAGGGCGTACCCGATAACTTAGGTTATTACAATTATCCACAATGTGTTAAGCTATGAATGCACATATTTGAGCTATATTCTGCTATAAATAACACTGACCTCTAGCCAAATCACTGAGAATATCTCTTGTGCCTGGCTCCTTGTGGTCTCGATGTTCTCTATCTTTATGCACTGTCACCCATGTTTATTTCAACACCTTCAACCTTTAGAAGCGGATCAATTGTTGGTGGTTCTTCAATGTTAGGGTTTGATCTATTCTTCTTAGGTAGTAACGATGGGTACTTGGCTGCATTGCTCCTTCCCAATGTCATGTTACTCTTGTTCATTCATAACCCTCCAGACTCACAAGAATCGAAGCTTTGATACCACTATAAAGTTTCCTACTAGTTCTGATCCAAATTTTTGCCCTTCTATGTAGTTTGCTTCATATCATGAATGTATTGTTTCAGTTTGCAGGGATAGTGATAATGATTTGATGTTTATGAGCAGATTGCTTTACTTGGAAATAAGGAAACATGTATTGACTGAAACAATAACAATTACATATTTCCACACATATAGACTGAAACAATACAGAATTTCATTAATTGCATTTGCTGATAAAAAGCTAACAAGAACAAAGATATAATTCTGACCTTCTACTACAAGTTTAAACAGAAGCAATTTACATGTATCCATCTGAAATTACACAGCAGTACTGATATTCACAATGAAACTTTAATATTTGCTTCAACTCATGCGCCATCCAATCGTGGAGCATTGGCAATTCCACACCCTCTATGCAGACTCAATCACCCAAGGAAATATATCCGTCCAGTATAAAGAAGTGTGAAACATTCCAAATCTGTCCCTTAGTGTGTCACATTATGAAGGGACGAACAGCAGAAACGTCCCTTTATAAAGGGCACAACTTGAAAAATTTATTGGTCAAATAATTGGATAATCTATTCAACGATATACAAGCGTACATATAGAGATTACAAGACGACGTTCAAAATTTAGAACAAGTCATTTAAGTGAAAACTAATAAGCTAAAAAGCTTAAAAGCTAAATAAAGCTTATTAATAAAAAGCTAACTATGCATCTTTAATAAGAAGCAATAGTTTCACTTAACGCACTAACAAAGCTAACTAAGTCGACTAAAAACCTAAATAGCTAAATAAGTCGACAGAATAGAAGATGACCATTACAGAAGATATTAATATTATTTTAACAACTTGACCATAGAAGTTCATGCCTAAGAGTATAGCAAAAATGTTACCAAAAAGAATCAACCAGCAAAGAAGTGTATAAGCCAATCGATTTGCTGCTAGAACACACACTTGACCTGATATGTCATTGTCTAATCACAATGATTCCAAAGGAAAACCCACACTTGACTCCAATATTAATGTCTAACCAGGGATGGATTATGGCTTCCCATATGCAATAGAAATAGACTATCAATATTTGCAAAATATCCTCAAGAGCCCCAAAAATTTGTCCCTGCTAGAGACTTCACAAATTTCATAACCTTAACCATTAAATTCACTATGAGAAATCTCAATAATCTCTCTGACAGCCAACTAGGGTAAAATCTTGCACTACTAAAACTAGCACCCTTGGGTTTTCATCCTAGGGTTTCCAGCTCCTCAAGAATCTCTCTGAATCACTAGTAGAAAGAAATAATCCCAGCATACCACATGAGCTCCAAAAATGTTCTTTTATAATAACTGCCAGAAGCCTCTAGAACTTTACAAATTCCCACTCTTAATATATTTCATTTAATCCAGGAAATAAAGTGACTTTATGAATCTCCTTTAAATATTTCACTTAAGTCCCTTTATAATACTTTATTAAATTAATTAAATAATATATTACCCATAAAATATATGTTCTCGGATAATATTAAATTATTAAATTAACTTATTCTCTTTAACCTGACTTTAGCCTACGAGAATTAAATAGGCTAATTAGTTGCTCCAAACTACTCCTTGGAAGGGGGCATTACAAAGTTGTCTAGAAAGTAAAGGGTAAAGAAAAAAACTCATTCATCCAACAAGTATTTTTGAATTATGTGACGAAGCAAAGTGCATGTGTTATGCAAGTGACATAAGAGCTGCAGAAAATAAAGGAGCTATTCTCAAAGATAAGAAAGATGTTATGGAGTGGCAAGCAATGATTGTGGGTATCCATGCATAAGTTGATAAGTTCCATTTGATACGAATAGGTTCATTTCTCAACTAGTGAGCCAAGAGTGCATCCTAGCCATGTTGAGATAGCCCCTTGTTTCCCTCTCCCAATCATCTCACCCAACTAGCAAGTCTTCTCCTAAACCACAAAAGACGGCACCCTACTAAAGCTAAAGCAATATTGATAAGGCCACAAGAGAACAAGGCTTCTTTCGATCTCTTCTAAACCATTTCCAAGCCAAGCAAAGGAAGAATAGCGAGCAGTTTGCAGCAATTGGAGAGAGAATGACCAAGTAGAACAAACTGGAGGCATGAACTGTCCTTGTAGGGCTTGGGTTAGACCCTAGGTTCTCATTCTACTTTGAATTGTTACCATTTTGTGGAATTTGATGTGAGTCAAGGTGCTTCTTGTTAGTTCTTTAATTACAAAAAACTGAAGTATGATAGTTATACAAGTAAAAGGTTAAAATTATGTCAGTTTAAACTCGGATCGTTTGCACCTCTTGTGGCCTAGTGACCAATTTCTGGGCAGTTGGGAAGAAGACAAACTCATTTTTAATACTCATTTATCTAAAAAAAAGAGTAGTCTTATGAAATGATGTATGAAAGTTATGTTAGCAATAAGGGTGCCTTTAATCTTTTGTGATACTGGTTCTCTTACTTTTACTCTCCTATGACTCCTATGGTTCTCCAGAGATTGATTGGACATGACAATACCAACAATGATTTCCATCAAGTCTATTATACCTAGAATTACACATTGTATATGAAATTAAAGGAAAACACTTCATTTCATATCCTATGTTGTATTTTAATTGCTCTTTGTTTTATGTTGCAACTCTCTAACACAATGATTGTCTTAAACTATTGTAGCATAATCTAGGTAGCTGTGAAGTAATATTCCTAAAAATATTGCTGGCCCCATTAATCCCAGCCATCATACAAAAGGTATCTTTCACTGGAGAAACTTAGTAATCGCCTTATTGCTTTTACATGAAAAGACATGCAAGACTAGCTATATTCTCTCAAAAATTTTGGACAGACAGTATCTTCATCAACTGGAGCAGTTATATCTTGGTTTACTATGTCGTTTTACTAGGTCTTGTTGTGACGTCTTCACACATCGCCCCATTGCAAATGGGGACCCCCACTTTTTCGCTTTTTAGGGTAGATGTTTCACTTAGATTGCCTTGGTTTAGTAATAATTTCCTAGTGTTTGCCTTTGCGAATGAGAGGGTGTAGGATCAAACGTGTTTAAAATGTCAAATTTTGAAGTGTGATCCTAAATTTTGTCCGAGTTTGAAGTTGCAACAAGTTTTAAATTTGAGCATAAATATGTCTTAAGTGTGGTAAGTCGGTGATATTTTTGTGCCTAAGCGTCAAGAGGTTCTTTAGGGGTTATTTTATTTCTCCTGGGACCTAGGAGGTTATTCAAGTCAAATTTGCACTTTTATTCGATGGAATCCTTGTTTTCTCACTCAAATTTTGATAAATCTGGCAAAGTCCTGATGCGTAACGATGAAATTTGAAGTGTCCAGATGTTTTTGAGTGGAAAAATCATTAAATTCTTGATGAAAATCTATGTATTAGTGGTCTAAAGGTTAAAAATCCTGATGGGAGGTGCTTTTTCCCCCACATTTCCGATGACCCATGATTTTCCCCCACTCAAAATTCTGATGGAAGGTGAATTTCCCCCAGATTTCTAATGGACCTTGTTTTTCCCCCATTCAAGTTCCTGACGGAGGGCGATTTTCCACCACGAGGCTAGAATTTTGACTCCGTGTTGGAAATTATACTAATGACCCACGTTTTTCCCTTGGGATGACTTCTGAAGTTTTATGCTGATGAAATTGCCTATCCAAATGCAGATCGATTTTCCCCTAGGGCATTTTGTGATGAGTTTTGATGATTTTTTATTTGGATTTTTATCCAGACATGGAACGATTTTCCCCAAGTGGCCAATTTTTGATGAAAGTGAATTAAGTTTAACGCAAGTGGGGTCAAATTTAATTGTTTTTGTTTTGACAAATGATTATTTAATTATCAAAAGCAATCATTTAATGATTTGCAATGATTATTAATGATTAAAATTATTTCTCCTAAGGCAAACCAATTTTCCCAGGCAAGTATAAAAGGCAAAGTTTTATCCCACATTGCTTGTGTGGTGAAACAACAAGGTGAAAACATAAATAAGTATGCTTGACCAGCAATATAATATTATTATAAGTGTTGATTGTGACAATTAAGTAGCGGATTGAAGGCAAATTAGTGGTTTCCCACTACGTGATTTTGACTAAGTGTCCATTGGACACCATTCTTGAGCTAGAGTTGCAGATTGGAGGATAATTTCACCTAGGTGCTGCCATTGGGGGAGGCTGCAGCAAGATTTTGTTGCTGATTGAGCCATATTTGTCAATTTTGGAGAAGTGGCGCCACCATTGGAGAGACCACGATTTTGATAGATGGTGCAAATTTCAGACTTCGAGGCGATTTTAGATGATATCACTGAACACCATTGATGCTAAGGGGCTGTCATCTTATTCAGATCAGAGCTGGGCGCCATTACTGGAAGTAACTTTCACCTCATGGTTGGCTAGAAACTCCATTTTGAGACTTCATTTTCAACTTACCAGCCATTCCACACTTAGGCAATTTGATTGAAGGATCATTTTGGAGAATTTTCTAAGGTTCACCATTGCTGCTTTCCATTTCCAGCTCCTCCACACTTGGGCGATTTCACTTGTGCACTCATTTGGGTGACTTTTGGAGACATTTGGTGAAGCTTCCAGTGTTGGTGTAAGTCTGAAACTCCATTTTCAGACTTGTCTTCAGACTTAAATTTTTATTACCAGCCCTCTACTTGCGCCCAAATTTGGTCATTCTGACCTTGGAGAGGTAAAATACATCAAAGCAAACATTTCATATGGCTGCAACTACTTCAAAATGCTGATTCATGTTAGTTGTAGGTTGTCTTCAGACTTTTGGGCAACCATTGTTGACCTTGGAAAGGTGTATTCAGACTTCGAAATTTGAAAATCAGACTTATCTACACTTCTTTCCAAGTTTTTCTAGGCTTGTGGACCCCATTTTTGACATTTTTCTAAGTATACCAGGTTGTCTTCAAACTGAAACTTCATTTCCAGCCACATACTTATGCCCAAGCATGGCCATTTTTGAGCTTAGAAAGGTGAAACAACTTAAGTGCAAGCATGTGACAAGGCTGTGATCACTTCCAGCCATTGATATTCATCATTTTCAGTGTGTTTTCAGACTTTTGGAGGACATTTTCAGACTTTTGGATGACATTTTCAGACATTTGGAGGGCGTATTCAAACTATTATTACAACTTTGATATAAAAAACCAGTCACTTTTTGAGTGTTTTCAGACCTCCAAGTGATATTTCCAGACCTGGGAATACAATTTTGAGCTTCAAATACACCATTTTCTGAGTTTACAGGGGTGTCTTCAGACTGACTTATTGCAATCAGACTTATCCTAAGTCTTAAAGTCAAGTTTTCTTGAGGAGAATTTTCTAGATTTCAATCTAGACCTTCACATTTTCTAGAATTGGTGTTGCAATTTTCTAATCGGAACCTAAGTGAAGTTGATTAATTACCTATCACAAGTTGGGACAAATGTTGGGAACAAAGTCCCTATGAGTTTCAAATTTCCACTCCATCGAATGGTGTTCGAATCAAACAAAAATTTCATGGACAATGAATCTCGATGAGGATTGGATTTCCACTAGAGGACAGAATTACAAAGGAAGGGATAAATCAATTCAAAATTGTCCAGATAGGCATCAATTTTCCACCAAGTGAAAGAAGGGACAAGGATAATGTGGATGCTTTGAGGACTGATATGTTCGTATGAGGATGGATTTCCCACCAAGGTATGAAATAAAGTTTATCACATGGGTGTTTGATTCAATGCTCGTTTGTTTTGCAGGATTGCTACGAGGAAGGGAAGCACGATGATCAAGGCTTAAGGTGAAGGAGGATGCATATTGCAAGGGAACTCAAATAATGCGGATAAGGAAGATCAACACTTCAAAGATTGGATGAGGATTTCGGGACAGAGATTCCGGAGGGCGAAGATGCGGACTAGATCAATCATTAAGAAGACTTCACCTTGATGATGAACAAATGAAGGAAAGCAAGTTCAAGACATGAGCACAAAGGATTTCACATCAAGAAATCAGGAACAAAATCAAGAAATTTCAAAGTCACAGAACGTTAAGGAGGAAATATTCCAAAGAAACAATTCATGGAGAATTCCCTAACATATGGATGGAATTCAAAGTATTACAAGGAATTCCAAATATCATGAAGAATGTTCAAGGCAAATTGATTGAGTCTGCAAGACAAGCTGAGGTGGTATTCCAATCACCATTTGTTCAATCAAAGGGTACCAAGTCAACATTCATTCAAGAAGGGAACAAGTGACATGTGGCACTACATCAAATATTATTTATCTTACCTACCCTCATCTCTCATTGGTCAATGTAATGGCGGTTGTAACAAACCCTAATTAGGGTTTCTATCTTTTGATCTTGGCCATTGATCTTGAATCAATCTAAGTTGTTCAATTCTTTTGAGGCTCTATATAAACCCCATTGCCTCTTATTTGTAAGAGAGAGATTTTTGAGAATTGTCAGTTATATGCTATAGATTTGAATACAAGTCATTGTTCGAATTGATGGTGATTTTGTTCAAGTGTTGTATGCATTTCTTACTTTCTTTTCTTAAAGGAGTTGCCTAATACTAGATACTCCTATTGGTCATTATTTCTGACCAATATATTCTAGTCCAGTAGACCTATTTTGTCATTTGTGAACATTAATATATGTTCAATTGTAATTTGAGCTTCTTCTTATTATACTTCCCATCTTTTTGAACTGATAAGACGCAAAGCTACTCTTGGAAGTGTTCAGAAAAATTCTTGTAGAACTGATTTGCATAACTTCATGTAACTTGGTAACACAAAATTGTACTAAGCTCCAAATACCTAAAAAGTTAAGAAACCTTCTTGACATTGATGTGGGTCCACAATCTATGACGCTGACTCTTCTTTTCTTCTATAGTAAGGGGAATATTTAATATTGCAGAAGATCACATTTTGTGGAAGCCATATGTTTGTTTTATATTTTGAAACTCAGCTATTGTATCAAAAAAAGAAGTACAGGAATGAGTATATATATTTCTTTCTATTTCTGACTTTCACTTGTCATAAAAAATTTCTAATGAAACACAACACTACCACTACTGCTTACTCACATAATAGCAAATGGTAGCTTTAACATATTTGTTAGACTGCTGCTGGTCATTTTTGGGATCAATACTACAAGATATTGCTTCCTTTCACTCGTAATGCCCCAACAGAAGCCGGTTACTTATAGAATGGCATGAGGAACTACAAGACAGCTTTCTGACTTCATCTTTATTTCAATACGCTCTGAACACATGCTACAAGCATTGAAAGATATGAAGCATATCTAACTACCACAAAGTAAATAAATTAAAACTTAAAGCACACTCCCTAATTCAAATTCTGATATTAGTCATCTACAGCACCAGTATAAGATCATACTTATATGACAAACCAAGATCATGATCTTTGGATTCAAAGACACGCCTGAATGAATCCTTGAAAACAGAATGTCCAAAGCTTTCTGCCAGCACAACAAGTCCACCTGTCCTTTCAACAGCAACTTTGATTTCAGCCACTCCTACCTGAGCACAAGATCAACCTTTTGAGAGTGATGCCAAGGCCCTTGTAATCATTATATCACTATTGAACTAACTAACAATAGGCAATAGATCAGAAAGAAGATAAACATCAGCAGATACGATAGGCTTTATTTGTTTGCAAGAAAGAATCATTCACTGCTGACTCTCTTCATTATATAAAATAAAATAAATGGACATCGACTTTTATGGCAAAAAACAAACATTTCACCGACTATTCCTCGTAATCTCATCCATAACACATTACCATGGCAGACTGCCATTGTCTATGATTAAGTTGTTGAAAATAACAAGCATTGCATAGAATCAATATAATACTGTGAATAAAACTAATCAACACCAGAAAATATCAAGCTGCAATATAAGTGAGCAACCCTATCCTATGTGTCCCATGTAATCTGGTTATATCTTAATTGATCTTTTACCTGTCTATCATCTATCAGTTTTTTTCATTCTTTTCTAGTTAATATGTTCATGTTGTACATGTCAGCACACTCAGTTATGTGTATACCTTGCAAATCATACCAGAACTTCTTGTTTTTGTATTTCTGTAGGCTTTTTTATATTGGTTGGTGACCATTTCTTCAATGTTGTCTAATGGCCTGTCCTCCAAGAATCATCCTTAATTCTAAGGTTTCCAAGATTTGTCAAAAATGTATATACAGTCATCAAGTTGTTACTAATTTAATTCAGAAAAATAAGGTCTTACTGCTGTTTATGTATCAACCTAGCAAATGAGAGTTAGAAAATCACTCCCACAAAACCCAAGGGCCGTAAAATTCGGAACTGCTATTATATTATGGAAAAGCAAAGCTAATATATACATATTAGCAGCTACAAAAAGCATTTCAAACCCTAGAGAAGAGTATAGCTCTAGAAGAAAAATTATACCAATTGTAGTGATATTCATTTTCACTCATTCACAAGATTTCCAGGTTTCAGTGCTAATATTTAGATACAATATTACATACAACAGCTAAGAAGCGGGTTTATTTAAAGACAACATAATAGAAGGTGCAAATTTCACGACTAAAACCTGAGGCACCCTTTTGCAGTCTCAGAATTTTCACCTATAGCCAATAAGGATTTAAGAGCAATATCCTTGACAGCCAGTGGCAAGGATGCCAAGACATCTGAACCTGCCAGATGTGTGAAGAAGAGTATAACATAAAAAAATTCACATAGCTCTTTAGGAAGTTGATAGACAAATGCTAGAAGTTTAGAAATCTGTAAGTGGCACAATTAAGTCGTATAGCAGCAAAAACCTAGTAAATATCAAGCCAAAGCATGATGCCAAGAGCAAGTCGTTATGAATGAAACAAGGTGGTGAAGTTGTGGAAAGCATCAAAACTGAACTGTTAGTAGAATGCAAAGCCACAGAATAAAATTGAAAACAAGGAAGTGAAACTGTCTTGAGATATCCAGCCCAATTTAGCAAGGGTGTGAACCAGTCACATGTATGCAGAAATAAGGAACACCCGAGGACCACATGATGGATGAGGATGCATCCAAACCAAGGTAAATCCTCCCTTTGTAGCACAAGAAACCCTACATCTACTGGAGTCATGATTGGACGAGACTGTACTAGATGATCCAGATTCCAAACATTCAATGAAAAAATTGACATTGTGTTACTAATTCCCACCATTCAACAAGTTTGATGTTCATGACTTCATGATAAACCTTGGAGCAAAGGACCATATACAGACCAAGGATGCATGGAAGGAGATGAAACACCCAAAAGTCAAATCCTTCTAGGAATGTGCAGATTTACATCATGGAGATGAACTTTGTCAAATTTAAGCTAATCAATATGCTTGTGTCCTTTCCCCTCCCCTCCATTTGGCTATATTGTCCTCTTTTCTTCTCTCAAGCTATACAGATAATGGCACTTGCTTAATGACATCATCCTTAAGTCCCTTCCATAAGAATCTCTCCTGAATTTGCTTGTATGCCCTGAAATACCCCCAGAATGTCAGCCAAAAAAGTATCACGGAAAGCCCTTAAAATCTTACCTTTCATTTTAGACTTGAGCACCAAAAAGACTCTATCCTTGTATAGGATGAGTTCTTTCTACACACCTATCATACTTCAATTTCCCTTACTATATGTTAATGGCAAAGGCATTCTTACAATATTCCACCAAAATTTGAACCTTCCAATCTGTTGTGATTTCCATCATATAACATAGTGTGGGTTTTGTTAACAATGCATCAACCACTATGTTTTTTCCCCTTTGGCATATTCAATGTCAATCAAAAGATTGAAGTTTACTTAATCGTATTTGCTACCTTACATTGAGATTTTTTTTTGACTTAGAAAGTACTTCAAACTAATGTGGTCAATCTTCACTACAAACTCTACACCTACAATGTATTCTTTGAACTTGGCCAAAGCATGCAAGATGACCAACATTTCCTTGTCATAGATTGAGAACCTTCTTTTGACTCCTTTGAGCTTGCAATTCTTAGAAGAAATGGGATGCGTATTCTAACACAAGTCAACTCCAATCCCTTCCCCAAATGCATCAGACTTACACAAAAGGAAAAGAGAAATCAAGAATGGCCAACACAAGACAGGGAACTCTTCACTTCTTTGAATATGTCAAACATTTATTATGCTAAATTAGACAATGTGAATGCCCCTTTCTTTGTCAAATCATTCAAGAGAGATACCAATCAAGAAAAAATTTCCTCACAAATCTTTGATAGTAGTTGCAAAGGCCAACGAACCTTCTCATTTGTGTCGATGCTTTTGGGTAAGGCCAATCCAAGATGGCCTGAATCTTCTCTTACTCATAATTTGTAATGTCACCTCATTAGGCTGCAGTTGTCGAACGACATTAGCCTATTGTGGTTCCCCGTAGGCTAATGATTGTGGGGGACCTTGAAGTAATTAATTAATTAATTAAATGTTAAAAACTTTAAAGTTACATTTCAATGCATTTAATTAATTATTTTGAACTTTTGGCACCCAAATTCAAAATTAAACAAAATATTTTAATATTTAATTAATATTGCTTTATTGCAAGGGAAATATGTTGGGAGGGGGGTATAAGGAGTTTGATGTTTATTTTCTTCCCTAGTGGCATTAAGTGGACAAAATAATAATAATAATAAATTTCCTTATGAATGGCGTGGGAAGTGGGAGGCCATATCGTTTTTAATGTGTTGGTTGAGTTTGGTGAGAAAGGAAACAAAGAAAAGAGAGCTTTTCACGATGGATTATTCATTCCCGTGGATGCAAGAAAAGTTTCTTTTCACAGGTTTCTGGTTTTCTGGCAGAGCATTGGAGATTGGAAATCTCCAGGTGTTGCTTGTCTTCGCGGGTGAGAGACCTCACTAGGACAAGGAAATCATTACCTCTTTTCTGAAGCACTTTGTGGCCCTACTACTGCAGCTGTATGGAGGTTGAATGGGCTGGGACCAAAGGGATGGAGCCAAAAATTTGAATGGGAAGTCATCTGCGGATCTGAAGGGTCTGAAGACTCTGAACCATTAGGCGTTTGGGATGCATAGAGAAGCAAAGGGATTGCAGACCAGAAAATAGGGGTTAAATAGGATATTACGGCAACTGGGAATCAAAATTCCCTATCGATACTGCTAGAGGAGCGCTCTCTTCTCATCACGTGGAGGATTTGAGGGATGCCTGTGGCTGGGTACATGGTGTTTGGCTTTTTTCAGAAATTCTTTAAGCATTAATGAATATTGGCACGGGTTTGAGAGAGACAGAGGTTGTTTTCAATGGTAGGACAGAATCTCTAAGCACAACAACCCTGTGCAGGGTCACGTTTTTTCTACAGCAGAAGTTAATATAGAGGGAGTTAAGTTTTCTAATGAGAATCACAGTGAAGGGCAGCAGAGGAATCAATTCTCATAGTAGTTGTCGATGCCACGATGTGAAGGGAATTTTGAGCTGCATCAGCACCAGACAGTATACAAATTACAGTGATTAAGGAGGATTTTACTTCTGTTCAACCTGTTAGCCGCAGCACTGTTTCAGACCAGCTAACAACCTGTGATTGTTCAAGTGGGTAACTTGTACTCCTTCAATATTTTGTATTCAATAAATTATGGAGATTGCAATCTTCAGTAATCTAGTTCGTTTTGGCTTCTAAGCAATGCATTGGGATCATGAATGAATGTAACTATTTCAAACAATCTGCAAATAATCATTTCAAGTCTGCCAAGGAAAAAAAAAACACTTCTTGTTTGAAAAAAAGTTCACAGAACATCAGAAACAAACTTGGGATCTTGAACCCAAACCCTACAAGCAAGTAAACTATTGACGGAATTATCTACTTAAGGTGCAAAAAAAAATTTGGAAACCTGGGGTTTGACATTACATACTTAAACTCTTTGGCAAAAAATGCTTATGCTTCCAGAATGCCCAAAACTTTGTCTAAATGTCTCAAGTGCTCTTCACAAGTTTTGTTGTTGATGTGTATGTCATCGAAGAAGACCAAAACAAATGTGCTCAACTACTTATTGAACACTTGGTTCATACATGACTGGAAAGTAGCAAGAGCATTGGTCAAACTAAATGGCATGAACAGAGTTCTTAATATCCATAACAACACATGAAGGCTGTCTTATGAACATCCTCTTCTCGAACTCTTATCTAGTGGTACCTCAATCTAAGGCCTATATTATAGGAATAGACTACACCATGTAGCTCATCGATCAGCTCATTGATCTTGGGAATCAAATACCTGTTCTTGATAGTCTTTTTATTGAATCTTTATAGTTGATGCACATTCTCACAATCACATCTTTTTTCTTTATGAAAACTACTAAAGAAGCAAATTGGCTTGAACTTAGTCTAATGTGACCCATATCAAGAAGCTCCTTTATGGCCTTCTCTATCTCTTATGGCTTTTAGGATGACAATAAGGAATGGTAATCACTGGTTTGGCTCCTCCAAACTTAATGACATGTTCAAACCCTCTATCAAGTAGCCTCCCAAGAGATACATCACTGAAAACTTTCCGATGCTTGTCTAGAATAGACTAAACATCCACATGGTATGACTTCTTGCCTTCTAAAGAAATGGTAGCCATAATCAAGCATTGAGCTACCCAAGCAACTTGCCCATGATAGAAAGTCCTCTCCATATGTTTGGCTGAAACAATTTTTTTGGACCCCATTTGACATTCTGTAAAGTACTACCTGTTGTGCTGTAAACAAACATGCCCCATTGCAAATGGGGACCCCCACCTTTTTTTTTCCTTCTTAGGTTAGTCCTTTTCCTTTAGTTTTGTTTTAGCTTGGCAATAGTTTTGATTTCTTGTCAATCTAGGAGAATGTAGTTGGTCAATCCATGAAATGAGTAAAGAGTGCAAGGTCCGTCCTTGGAAATGGGTAGGTCGAGTCAAGAATTCAAGTTTCGAGTCCAGAATTCATGAACAAACATCAAGAATGAGAATTGAGGTCAATGCTAAATGTTGTCAAAGTTGTCAAATTGCAAAAAATGTTGCAAAAATGTTGTCAAGAAAAATTCTCAAGAAAAGTGTGAAAATTTGGAAAATGTTGCTAAGTGTGCAAAATGGTAAAAAGTTCCAAGGGATGTGATGCCTAGACAAGGAAAATTCCTTGTCAAGGTCGAATTTTCTAACCTTGACAAGAGGGGAAAATAAGGAAAATTTTGTAAGAATCCTAGGACAAAATTACAAATTTTGAGTACAGTCCTTGTTTGGAGTAGGGAATTCCTAAATTCAAAATAAATTCCTTGTTGAATGTGAGATTCACAAAATAGTCCGTGTTGAAACATGGAATTAAAAATTAAAATGATGAGATCCTTGTTCAAGTTTGGAATTCCAAACTTAAAAGCAAAATCCATGTCTCAAGCATGGATTCACATCCAAGTCTTGACTTTTTATTAGCCAATCCATGGAATTCTTTAGAAAATGCATCATAAAGTTCACTTGTCCGTGCACAAGTTTATAGCGCTCACAAATCCTTGTCTACCCCTCGTTAGTGCTTGGAATTCCTTAAAAATCCTTGTTTAGTGCTCACAAGTCCAAAACTAATCCGTGACCACATGTTGATTGCATCCTCTAATCTGGAACTATAGGTCCCATGAGTCCTATAATCCGGAGCTCCTCTTCTCTAGTGCCCACTTGTCCTTCTCCACCTTGAATATGCACTTGCAAGTCCTTCATCATCCTCAAAATGTAAGATGACAACTAGGAATCTTGCCTAATCTGATGGTTTGGTTTGACTTTCAATCTTTGACCAGCGAAGTATTTTTTGGTTTTTGAGGTTTTCCAATTTTTTTGAGGTCTGCCGATGAGGAATGAAAATAGAATCCAATACATGAAAGAATAATTAACTGAAATGAAAAACTCAAAATTCTGATTTTATTACCAGCAATTTACAAATTCAAAGAAATAACTATTTATGACATCCAAAGCCAAAATTGGCCTACCAGGTGTCCCACGCTGGCCTGGATGAGCTTATTTTATTGCTGGAAGTGATGCACTCAACAATACTAGAGCCTTTAAGTGCTATCAATTGCTCCAAAGTTATTTATTTGCTTCACTAATAATTATCTAAAACAAATTAATGATAAATGGAAGATCTGATGCAAATTCTCCAAGGTTGCCAGGCAAGACCCCCAAATTCTGACAATTTTCCTCAATGAGATGCTCGTGGAGTCTTCATGTACCTCAATATCTCTAAAAAACTTGATGATCTGCTAATGTTTAATGCTGACAATGAATTCTGAAACAAAACCCAACACTAAAACCCTCCAATTAATTTATTCTGATTTTCCAGGCAAGGATGAGGGGTATGGCCTGAGGGGATCAATCAAAAGCACAATAAGTGCCCATGAACCCCAAACATTAGATGAGGCTATACAAAAAGCTATGAAATTTGAAGAAAGCTCACCCAAGGACAAGACCAAGCCCTTTGGCAACTCCTCCAAACCTCCACCCAAGGACAGTAAACACAATCAAGAAGGGATTGTAAGGTCTTGCACCTATTGCAAGGGAAAGAGAGAAAAGGGACATATGTGTTCAGCCTTGGAGGACCTTAAAAAGAAGGGACTTTGTTTCACATGCCTAAAACCCTATGAAGGAAGGAGCCATAAATGTCAAGGCCGGGCTCACAGAATAGAAGCCTCACCATATGAGGATGAGGAAGAGCCACCTAGCAAAAGGATGAGACTAGGGGAGGAATCAGGCCATAGTTGCCACTATCACCCATGCTGCTAAACACAACCTGTTTAGAATCAAAAGTTCACTTAAAGGGAAGAAAGTGGTCACACTTGTGGACAGCGGAGCCTCCCATAACTTCATCGATGAAAGGGTTGTCAAGCAGCATAAATTACCCACACAGACTTTTAAGGGGTTTGAAGCAGCAATAGCCACAGGGGCAAGGGTCCAATGCACTAAGTTGGTACCTAAGTTGGAGTTCATAATAGGTAGCCATCCGGTAAGGGAAGATCTCTACGTGGTACCATTGGACACAGATATCATATTGGGGACTCCATGGATTTATTCACTGGGATGTTTCATGTTTGATCTCCCAAACAAATAATCAGATTTCAGCATGAAGGGAAGGAAGTTACTCTCAAGGGCTTACCTGATGGTAGCCCTAAAGTGGTTTCTTGTAAGAAATTGGAGCAAATTTTTAGGAAAGGATGAGGAGAATGGGTGGCCCAATGCATGATACTAGATAAGAGCAATACTCATGAGAAATCCACGCATATGGACATCAAACCCATCATGGAGAAATATAAAGGGGTGTTTGGGGAAATTCCCCAAGGTTTGCCTCCCAAACGGGGGTTTGAACACACTATAGAATTGGAAGAGGGGGCAAAACCAGTCATCACTACCCCTTATCGCCACCCTCACAAATATAAGGAAGAAATTGAGAAAACCATTAAGGAACTACTTGCTATGGGACACATCCAACCTAGTTCCAGCCCTTTCACATCATCGGTGGTACTTGTTAAAAAGAAAGATGGCACTCTAAGAATGTGTATTGACTACAGAGCACTGAATATGAAAACCATCAAAAATAGGTACCCAACCCCAAGAATAGATGAGTTGATTGATGAACTACACGGAGCCAGATATTTCTCCAAGATCGACCTTCGATCAGGATATCATCAAATCAGGATGAGGGAAGAGCACATCCACAAAACAGCTTTTCGGTGTCACTATGGACATTTTGAATTCTTGGTTCTACCTTTCAATCTAACCAATGCACAAGCAACATTTTAGTCATGTATGAATCATACTTTCCGCAAACAACTAAGGCAATTTCTACTAGTTTTTTTTTTACGACATTTTGATCTACAGCAAAACTTGGGAGGAGCACCTCAAACACATTGAGGATCCTAGAGCAAGAGTCACTTTATGCTAAGGCGTCCAAATGTGAGTTTGGAATGGAGGAAATCCTATATGTAGGGCATAAGATTAATGCGGAGGGGGTTAGCGTGGATGAGGAGAAGATAGAAACTATCAAAGAATGGCCTAGACCTAAGTCCCTCACACAATTAAGGGGGTTCTTGGGGTTATGCAGTTACTACAGACGGTTTGTATGGGGTTTCTCCAAAGTGGCAGCCCCTCTCACCGATCTAACTAAGAAAGGGGCTTTCGCTTGGAGCAAAGCAGCTCAAAGAGCTTTTGAAAGTCTGAAGGAAGCTATGAGCTCATGCTCCGTCCTAGCTATCCCTGATTTTTCCCTTCCTTTTGAACTACAATGTGATGCCTCCGGAGAAGGGATTGGAGCTGTCCTCATGCAAAACAAACACCCCATAGCCTTCGAAAGCCGTAAGCTGACAGAAACAGAAAAGCATTACCCCGTCTATGATAAAGAGATGTTAGCCATCATGCATGCCCTAGCCAAATTCCGCCAATACCTGGTTTGCACCAAATTCCATGTAAAGACAGATCATTACAGCCTAAGATTCTTTTTAAACCAAAGGGATCTAAATGATAGGCAACAAAAATGGGTCAGCAGGATACAAGCTTATGACTTTGATATTGAATACGTTAAAGGAACAACCAATGTGGTAGCAGATGCCTTATCAAGGAAGCCACAAATAAATACCATAACTTCTATAAATGCTGATTGGAAATATGATCTTTTGGCAAAATACGCCAAAGACCCTTTTGCTAGCGAGTTCTTGAGGGACCCATCAAGTCATGCAAAATACAAAGTTGTGGAGGAGCTTATCCTATATAAGGACAGGTTGTACTTGGTGCCCAACTCCAAACTCCAGGAAGTAATAGTTAAAGAGTACCATGATAATCCATTGGCAGGACACCCAGGGTTCTATAAGACATATAAACAAATTAGAGAACGGTATTCTTGGAAAGGACTTAAGAAGGAAGTCCAAAAATACGTACAAGAATGTACACAGTGCCAAAAGAACAAAGCAGAACTCAACCACCCAGCCGGGTTGCTATAGCCATTGCCCATTCCTGAACATAAGTGGGAAACCATTTCGATGGATTTTATCACCGGCCTACCCAAGGCCGAAGGAAAAGATTGTATATATGTGGTCATGGACCGTCTCACCAAATATGCACACTTCTTTGCTATAACAAACAAATTCCAAGCATCTCAAGTAGCAGAAGTATTTTTTAAGGGAGTCTTCAGACTTCATGGGCTTCCCCAAAATATCATAAGTGACCAAGACAGCCGGTTTATGGGGCAATTTTGGCAAGAAATCTTCAGGATGGCAGAGACTAGTCTCACTCAGAGTACTAGCTATCATCCCCAAACCGATGGACAAACTGAAATCGTCAACAAATGGATTGAAGGATATCTAAGAAATTATGTCACTGGGCAGCAAAAAGCTTGGATCAAATGGTTACATTTAGGAGAATACTGTTATAACACTACACATCATATGTCGATCCAAATGAGCCCATTCAAAGCACTTTATGGTTTATGAACCCACCTCTTTCGGATCACTAATTACTCCAGAAAGTCAAGTACCACGAGCCAAGGATTTTATTCAGGAAAGCATGGACATCCTAAGGGCTCTAAAAGATCACATACATCAAGCCCAAAATCAGCAAAAGATATACGCTGATCGTAATCGTATTGAAAGATCATTTGAGATAGGAGACTTAGTCTTCCTACGGTTGCAGCCTTACAAGCAGTCTTCACTGAAATCTAGTGGGGCAGAGAAGCTGAAGCCACGGTTCTACGGACCCTACCCAATATCAAGGAAGGTAGGAGAGGTAGCATAAGAACTTGAGCTTCCTCCAGGCAGCCGCATCCGCAATGTATTCCATGTGTCTAGATTAAAAAGAGCATTAGGGCAGCAGATATCCCCATGCAAGGAGTAACCTCCGTTAGATGACGAGGGAAAATTAACACTGGAGCCAGAAGCCCTATTAGACGTAAGAGAAAGGAGAATAAAGAGTAGAAACATTGTAGAATACTTGATCTTATGGAAAGGGTTGCCGGAGGAGGATGCAACCTGGGAGGGTGATGAGATCTTCAACCACCCAAATCTCCACATTGCTTGAGGACAAGCAATGTAAGGGGGGAGGACTGTCATATTCCCGTGTAGACAGCAAGCAATGATTAGAAACATTAAACAATACATGTACATAAATATATATATTTTCAATACATAAACTATTTTTACCGCTTAAAATGCGTTTTATCTTAACTAGTGGGAGTAATGAAAGGACGCGTCCATTCCCAAGCCACCTCCGGAATAGACACCATGTTTCATGGGGAATCGTGTGGTTTCAAAGAGGTATAAAACTGCACCCCAAGGAAACACGGGAGAGGAGGTGACAAGGAGAGAAGGGCAAGGAGAAGCATCCAACAGGTAACTTCGTTACTCAGTAATAATATTTATTTCAGTTTTCATAATTTATGATGCCTAGACAACCATGAAGACTGCCCTGGGAATGCATCAGTCAGCAAACGATGTGAAAGGGCTAGTCGCTGGTTCTTCCCAGCGATGAAGAACCAGCGCCTAGTAAGCATTCCTTCTCATCACCAGCAGGCTGCTACGTCCCCAGGCCAATCCGCTTAAATGTCGAAATGATGAAGTATGTCTTTGTGCAAGTTGTATTAAATCTGCTTTCATTCCTCATATAACAGTAATTAATATAATTTAACTACTGACCCAGATTAATTGCTAAATCGGTTCCCTGCCTAAAAATGTCTTACCAAATGAACTAAGCACATATGTAATGTACAAAAGGGTAAAATGAACTTAATCTTCACGCTAGATAGGTAACCTGCAATATCAGGTTTAGTATGCTGCATTAAAATACACTTTAGTGACAGATAGAAGAATAAAAATAATTCATTCATTCTCAGACACAACTAATAAGTAAAGAAAAGGAATACTAATTAATGATAGTCATGTTTCTACAATTAGGCACAAATATAATGAATTAATCCCTACAAATTTATATATAATGGATAAATGTTAACCAAGTAATATAGTCATGAATCTATGTTTTTTGTATGCATTTGTTATCTTCCCGATATCCTTTGTTTGTTAGTACATTCAAGATAATGAGTGCAAGCCAGGGGTATGATGGGCCCATCCTCAGGTGGCCCTATTAGCCCTAAGAGACGGGATGGGTCTGGAAGGGTAGCCAAGCCAACCTGGAAAATCCTCAAAATCTAGAATGGGTCGTGTATGTATTTTGTGCTGCAATAATTATGCCACTGATCTAATATTACTGCTGACATATAAAATAAAATATCTAAATGTTGCAGGAAACCGTAATTTCCTTTTGTGTCCCTAATTATCAGGAAGGCGAGGCAGGTACAGCAAAGGTTCATTACATATGTATATTCATAATGAGAATAATACTTGAGGATCGTGATGCATAATTTGTATGTTTTATCATTGTTTGCAATTATGATAGAAGGGGGACAATAGGGGGAATGGTGAGAGATTCCTCACTAGGCACAACGCCTCATAAAGATGTTCAAGGACCATTGGTTAAGGACCGTGGGGCCACCTCATGATGATGGTTAAGGACCATCAGTTAAGGACCACATGAGGCCAAGGAGGATAAGGTCCTAACCTTGGGCCTAGGGTTGAGGGTCAAAGGCACCCTATTGTAGCTTCCCTACTATCTCCACATGGATCAATTGTTGAAGTGAATCAATCATAAGAGATGAGAGGTTGATAAGGAGGGGAACAGTGTAAAGCCCTCACTAGGTATGCCACCTCATGATGATGGTTAGGGACCACATGAGGCCAAGGAGAATAAGGTCCTAACCTTGGGCCTAGGGTTGAGGGTCAAAGGCACCCTATTGTAGCTTCCCTACTATCTCCACATGGATCAATTGTTGAAGTGAATCAATCATAAGAGATGAGAGGTTGATATGATGGAGGGGAACGGTGTAAAGCCCTCACTAGGTATGCCACCTCATGATGATGATTGAGGACCATCGGTTAAGGTCCGCATGAGGCCACAGAGGATAAGGTCTTGTTCTTGGGCCTAGGGTAGAGGATGCTTGGGGCACCTCATCATGTCTTTCAACTCAACCCTAGTTATGGTTGAATTTCCATGTAATTGTTGATATTGGTTGTGTAGGTCAATATATACATATCCTAACCCTAGAATTGGATGTATTTCATGTGTTATATGTGCATGGTTGTCTAATTTCATTGCAGGTTTAAAAAACTAGGTTTATCTTATTTTTAAATGAAAATTATTTTCCTAATTATGTTTGCCCTTGTTTCATCTTGAATTTGTGAATTTAGGGTAAAGTAGAAGGTGATCCCAAAAAGGGGACATTACACAGCTATACATGTGGAGGGCACTAAATTCAATGTAACAACTCCTATTTTCTCATTGGTCCTTTTCCCTCAAAGGACGTGTTGTGACCTATTTCACACATCACCCCATCGCAAATGGGGACCCCCTGTTTTTTATTTTTAGGGTTTTGTCATAGCTCTACAGTTTCATAAATCCATTTTCTTTGAGAGCTTTGAATTAGAGTTTTGAAGTCATCTCGAGCCAAATGGAGAAATCATGCTCAGAATCATGTTTGAACGTTGTCAAAGCGCTTAGAAGGTCTGAAGGATGAGGATTGCAATTGCTTTGGGCATTTCTGAAAACTTTCTATTTTTAGGATTTTTTTGCTTTTTTGCTTTTTTCTAAATTTAAAAAAGTTTCATTTTTGGCACTTTGGGCACAATCCGGGAAGCAGTTTTTTTGGCTTGCTTTTTTTTCTGCCTTTTTTAAAGTAGAACGTGGGTTTTGTTCTCAAGTCATTTGGTCAGTGCCCATATCTTTACATTCAAAAAAATTTGCCTCTTCAGTAAAAAAACAGGGTTATGTTTTTTTCTACTTTTTGTGGAATTAGGGTTTTGATCCTCAACCCATATCATTACTGCCCACGTTAGAATTTAAGGATTTTGCCTAGTGTAAAAAGCAGTTGGAAACCCTTATTAGGGCTTTGTTTCAGAAGATCATTCCTCAAGACATATGATCAGTACCCGTGTCCTCAAAATTGAAAAATTATGTCTTTAAGTGCACAAACCAAGGTGGAAACCCTAATTAGGGTTTTGTTCCAGATGAATCCAGTATTGATATGGCAGATCATATATAAACGTAGCAGCTCAAATGAATGTGTTTGGAAGGAAAATTGGCACCAAAGACAAATTCGCCCAAGGAAAGGAATGGCAGACAATGGTTGTCTACATGTTTGGAAGATTGCACATTAACTAGCATGTCCAAGCTCTCCTCAAGTCCGCCCATGGCAGGGGACCTCTCAAGTCCGCCTAAGTGTGTTGGAAGGATGGCTAAGACTCTTCAAAGTCCGCCCATGCACAAACAAGGTTGGCAACCAAACATCAAACTCCTAACTTCAGTCAACTAACTCATGGCAAAGGTCAAGCTAACTCCTACGTGCAGTTGGAGAGGAAATCAAATCATGTCAAAGGCTTTTCAAAGTCCACCTTGGCAGAGACTAAGCCAAGTCCGCCTAGAAAGACATAAGGATGGCAAACACTTAGAAAGCATGTCCAATGAGAGCCAAAGTCCGCCCTCTAGGAGAAAGACAAAAGCGAAAAAAAGCATGATTAAAACATGTCTAATGCACTTCAAACTCCGCCCTAGCAAGTTGTCTATCAAGTTCACCATGATGGAGACAAAACAAAGCAAGACATGGCATAAAACTCATGAACTCCGCCCTTGTCCAAAGGTTGGCAAACTCCACCAAGGCATAAAGAAAGATGTCTAAACTTGTGTGAACTTTGCCTTGTCTAAGAAGACTCCAAGCCCTCCATGAGGAAAGTAGACATGGTTGGAATAAAGCAAGCCAAGCCCCAAGTCCGCCTTAGCTGGAAACACAACCAAGTCCACTCTAGGCACTTGAAAAGACGTGACCATAGACATGGCAAATACACGAAGTCCACCTTAGGAGAATTGTCCAAGCTAGTTTGAAGTCCGCCCATGATGGGAGAGGGTTGGCAAGGACAAGGAGATAAAACATAAAGCAACGACCAAGGAAAGATGAAAGCAAACATGTCCAAACACATGTAAACCCCGCCCTACCACTAGCAAAGCAATGTCCAAAGACATGTGAATTCCACCAAGTAAAAAAGAATGATCTCCTAACACTATCAAAGTCCGCCCTCCTAAAAGAAAGTTGGCATCGAAACTTCCATGTCCGCCTGGCTTGGAAAAACATGAATTAAAGCGAAGTTTGCCAAGTCCATTGAAAGTTGAAAGAAACCAAAAAAAAAGGGCAAAAGGCTTGGACATGATTAAGAAGAAAATAAAGTTTTGCCAAAATAAATTGTCCAAACACCTTGGAAGTTCACTCAAACACAAGTTGGCAAGACTTAAACGATCTAAATTTGCCTAGGCCTAAATGGAATATGTGAAGATGCCTAAGCCAAACTTGAAAATTTGCCCAAGACTTGAAGATTAGACATGAAGATGACCAACTTGCCATGGCGAAGAGCGAAAAGTGGCTACAAGAAATATAAGTTTGAGAAAATACGCACATGGAATCAAGGGTCAATCAAACGAACGGGTTGGAAAATAAAAATTGACACAAGAATATTTTTAACTATTTTCCAACACTTAAATTATTTTCATTTTTGAAAATAATTTCAACAATTAGAAATTTTTTCAAAAATTGAGAAAGTTCTAGAAGACTCTTAGCTAAGGATGGAATTTTGAGAGAGAAATAAAACTTTCTATTTTGGAAAGATTTAAAACATAAAAACACAAAAAAGTAATAAAAAATTAAAAAGAAAACAAAGATGTAGCTTCTAAGTTTAAAATCCTTAAACTCTATATATTTTCAACCAATCACTTTCAAAATCCACTATTCAAGTTGGAAATTTGGAGAGCAATTGAGAAGAAGTTTTCTCTCTCAGATTTTTGTGAAAAATGCTTTTTGAAGAGGAATTTTGAAGGAGTAAAATTTTCTGAGTGTTGAAACACAAAAACAAAGTGTTTTTTTCTGATTTTAAGACAATTTTCAAAATTAAAGGTGAATTTCAGTCACAGAGAGCAATTTCAATGATCCAAAATCTGAATTTAACTAAATTCGTCTATTATTCTGTCTTATTTCTTTCAAAATTCATCAATTTCTAGGCCAAATTCCTCACTTTCAGTCTGCTTTTTTGAAGAAATTCAGTTTTTGACAAGCTGAAAGTGAAATTTTCAAGTAAAAAGGTCTGAAAATCAGAATTAAAATCAGCAAGTTGTCTTAAAAATAATATTGATAATTCATGTGTTATGCAGGTTAATGACCACCAAAGGAGCACCTTCCAGAAAAACACCAATGAAGTTTGCCAGTAAAGGAGTACAGCCGGAATCCAAGATCAAATCTAAACGGAAGAATGTCACAGACATTGAACTTGGACATGTGGACTTAGAGGAATTCAAAAAGAGAATGTACGGGCATGATGGATACCTACCGACACCTATTGCTTGTCGGATGATGAGAAATGGCATCGTCCAGGCAGCTGGATTTCCACCAGCTAAAGAATGTGTTGAGCTGATAGTTGAGTGTGCTATGCACTACAGCGCACAATCAAGAGAGATCATTGCACCTGATGGAAGGATTTTAGCTAATCTTTCAAAGTTAGTCATTCAAGAGACATTTGGAATACCAAACTACAATAAAACCTCCTACAAGACCAGAGAAGATACCGAAAGGATTTATAATTACCAGTCTGAACTTTGTGCGGCAAATATTAACAAATCATGGTTGGAAAAGAAAAGACCCCGAGGGAAAGTGCCAAAGAATTTGTTGCGCCCATACTTCAAAGAGGAATATGGTGATATCATCCTACTGCTGCATAGGGTAATGGGCAATCCACAGTGTGCACCGTTTGAGACATGGATGTACTACTTCATAGATGAAATTACCTCAAGAGTCAAGATATTTAATTGGTCCACATAATCAGCAACAATCTTCATGAACACTTGATAAATTTGAAGAAGACAAAGTCATTCTACATGAGCTCCTACATTATCTACTCATTGGTCAGAAATTTTAGATATTCCGGACTGATCTACAGAGGCGTAGTTGGCAATGGAGAAAATGAATTCAAGTCTTATGACTATTACCCGCAACTATAGCTCGAGGAGAAAAGCCATTTCAAGTGACTCAATGATGCATTCCTAATGTACATCACAAGGACATTACAAGGAGGAACTCACCAAAGGTTATTTCTCCTGAAGCCAAAAGTTTAATCAGCAAGTATGGATCTTGGTTTATCCAGTTTCCGAAATTTACATACATAAGAGTTCAAGGTTTTGACGGTCATCCTTACCAACTTCCGATCTATCCAACCAACAAGATAGTCCTACTTGAAGTTCTCAGACAACTAGAAACATATCAGAGCTTCAAAAGAATAAGACAGAAGGCAGCAATTACCTTTCCATTCTAGAGATGTAATGGTATCCTTTCACATTCTACCGACCCAGAGCTAACTATGATCCTCACAACAATATTGGATCAGTGAATGGAGAAAGATTCAAACATAGAGTGGACATAGAGGATTTTTGGGCAAATGTTGCAGATGAGTTTGACATCAGGAAAAGACTATGGTCCAAACTGCCAGTAAGCTTGATCAGAACGACCAAGCCTTTCCTTGTGCCAGATCAGCTGGAAGATAATGTAGAATATACTCAACCTAACTTTGATGAGCATGCACCTCTTTCTCCTATCAAATGGTTAGAACCAGAGCATGCAGACTTGACCACCCTGATGCGGACAGTTGTAAAATATTCCAGATGGTGAGTTGATCAGCAAAGTCATAAATTAAGACAGAGAAATATAACCTTGACTTATGACCTCATGGGTGAAGCAAAAGAATGTTCTTTAATTGCAAAGGCATCTCAAAGTGCCAAGCCAATCGAGAATGCTAAAAAGAAAGGGAAGGCAATTGTGAATGAAGGACCTACTCAGAAGAAACAAAGGCTAGAACCATCTCGTTCTACCGCATCAGCAAACATAAATGACATATTGGCCATTGATGAGTCATTGGCAGAGATGGAAATTCCTTCCCCAGTTCATGGAGAAAACGTAGTCAATCCATCAAGAAGATGAGCAGCCTCCGTCTCCTATAGGCACAGAAGTATTGGAGTCGGACAATGAAATGGATGTTAAGGAGGGTGAATTTCAAGAAGGAATGATTTCCGCCCTTTGGGGTATCACATGTGAAAAAGGCAATCGGGAAGTAGAAGGCATTGAGCAGCCCGCTATTCCAGATTTGGTTGAAGGAAAGATTGAAAGTAAAAACACAAGAAACGGAAGTTCAAGAAGAGGATGATATGGCAGATTTCTTGGCCAAATTAGAACAGGTTGCCACAAAAAAGCCAGCCAGAAGGTTTTCCACCATCCAAAGATGAAGCCCGCTGCAGGACAATGCAAATTGTTGTGCCAAAGGTGGACAAGGCAAAGGGAGATATTGGTCCCCATGAATATGAAATCACTACAATCAGTTTAGGACCAACTACCAAGAAGCAGGAAGCTGAAGACTTGGATTATTCAGTTGCTTCCATGAAAGCAAGACTAGACAAGGAAGTAGAAAAGAAGAAAGAATACAAAAAAGAAGTTGAGCGCCTGAGGGAATACATTCAGCACTTGACTAAGCCACTTAACCAAGCCAATCCAAAATCTCCTCCACTCTTGAATCCACAAGAAACAATCAAAAGTTTTGAGGAAGAAGCAGTAAAGAGGCAGCCACATTTGTGGAAAGGTTAGCACTAACATATGGACAAACCTCCTCTTTACTCTCCAAGATTGCAAGTATGGCAGAAGCATGGGCTGATCTCCAGGATATTCAAGACAGAATTGTCCCATGCCTTAGAGAATTGAAAGGAGTTTCGAAGCAAGAACTAATTGATGGAAATATAATTGAAGCAGGAGTTGCATATGACTTCAACAGTTGGCACTGGACATTGGTGGCACGCAGTGAAGTCTTGGAGAAAGTGAAGGCAGATGCTGACAAAGCTAAAGAGCAGATAAAATAAATTCAAGACAAGGTTTACCTTGTAGCTATAGAGGTACTTGAAAACGAAACTATCTGAGAGAAGGATATGAAGTTGGAAAATCTAAAGACTAAGACCAGTCCTGAAGCAGAATTTGGCTAAGGCATCAAACCTCTTGTCCATTAGAGATGCTTTCCAAAAACAGGAATTAGATTGGGAAATTACTTTTGTTGTATGTGCAGATGATTTGGAAGGATTAGAATTCAGAGTCAGTATACTACCACATGTCACGATGGAAGAGGTTGATCAGATTGTGTCCAAGTTCATTGAACTTTCTGCCTCTCAACGGAAGGGGGTGCAATCCTAAAAGATAGCACCTTGTGCCATTTGTCTTACATGCACTGGATATTAGTTTTGTTTTGGAAAACTCTAATTAGGGTTAGGTTGTCTTAATCTCAACCGTTGATCTTAGATTGATCTCGGCCATTCATTTGTTTTCAGAAACTCTATATAAACTCATTCTCTCATTTCATTCAGTGTGGAGAGATTTATGAAATTGTTGTGTAGAGCTACTTGAATAATAAAAAGTTCATTATCAGTATTTTTTTTGTTGACTATGTTTTGTCATTGATGTCAGTGGAAGTGAAGTTGGCTACTGGATAGGTGGTTTTTGTTATATCACCTCTAGTGAGCAAAGTGTTCAGTGTGGAGGCAGAGTGTTCTGTTGATCTAGCGAATTTGTTTGCCAGAGTTACTGAAGCTATCGGGTGGAATTTTCGTGCGTCAGAACCATTGTTTGCTAGAATTACTGAAGCTATCATCGGGTATTAGAACCGTCGTTTTTGGATGTTTGTCGTTTTTTTTTTTTAAACTTGATAAGCTGAGTTTGTTAGTGAAGTTAAAAAAAGGGATGGTTTATACAGGTTACGTGTTCATTTTTTCTCTGAGAGTTATCTGAATCGTGTTACATATGGATGTTATTTTCTTCCAGAAGTGTCATTTTTTTATCTTATTCTTTTTGGAAGAATTTCCCGTAGGTTCTTTGAAAGTACCAAGTGTTTATTTTGGCACATGCGTATGTGCTACGTTTTACTGTTGATGTGTTCTAGTTTTTAACGTGGATATTCATCATTTTTTAAAATGTGATTCGACTTGTAGCTGGCGCTAAGGAGTGCCATTTTTTTAAAGTGGTGAAACCATTTTCTAAGTTCGATGTCTAGTGTATGCCCGATATTCCTTTTAACTGAACCTGAATGCAGTTCGTGATGATGGTTTTTGGCAGTATCATGAGTTTCTTGTTGTGCTTTAAAAAACGGCTTTGTATCTTTGAAATGATTGGTTTTCTTTGTGTGGAGATGGATGAGTTACATGTTTGTATTCGAACATGTTTTGGTAACGTATGCATTCTTTTGGTGAGAATGTTTTATTCTAAAACGTTTGCCAAAAGAATTTGTGAGGTGAGATTGTTGTTTTGGACAAGAGATGTGTGTTGTGCATTTTTTTTATGGTGTCTGCTCTTGAGGGTACCTGGAGGCGAGTCGTAGAAAAAGATAAATTTGTGTTGATTCGTATGTGTGAGACCAGTTTTATGAGTTGTGAAGTGTGTATACATCTATGAGAGTCATGGTGTTGTAACAAAGTTTCTTGGGAGGTTCCAGTGTAACGTGGCTGAAGACTTGAGTTTATAATAAATTCTTGAAAAGGGTTGGAGCTGTCGCAGTTTGAGATGTTGTTCATATTGATTTTGTTAGCTATATATTTGTGTTCGCCAAAGGAGTAACTGCCAATTACTTTTGTATACCTTGACAGTATGATAGTCTGAAAATATTCATCAGAAGATCTCAGTGAACATCTCTTTTAATCAGATCTTCTTGCGAGTCCATGATTTTGTTCAATGAACTGGAGATCTGAATACTATGTAATGTGGAAAAAGTTTGAAGGTTGAACGGCATTGTCAAGTCTGTTATTTTCTTTTAATATCTAAGGTCCCCAAGTAAGTTTAACTAATTAAGACATCATAATACCAACATTCTCAAAGCAAATACAAATAGAAATAGAAATTAACATCACGATGGAGTTCAACTTAAAAACCTTACTACCAATGTAAGTTTGGAAAGGATTATGATCTTGAATAGGACGCTTTGATACCTCAACGTGACGACTCCCTCAGGGTTTTGGATCCAAGCCTAGGCCTAATTTTGGGATGACACCCTCAAGGTCTTACATGGGTCGCTGATCTCTACCCATCTTGGGACAGACGCCCGATGGTTTTACACAGGCCTTTCCCTATTCATTCATACAACCTTCTGACTACATTCATATTAAGGATTAACAATTTGTTTTTGTCTTGTTTAATTGTTCTAACTTGTTCATTTGCTAGTTACAGATAAGAGTTTATAAAAAAAGAATAAATAGTTCTAGATTCATACATGTGTTACAGATAAGAAATCAATTATTGAATTATTGCGATTTTATTAAAACACTGATATATTTGACATCCCCTTTACGGTTTATTCTAGCAATCATGAATTAAATTATTGATGTTGTATTTTGTTGTATTATGGATGTCTTGCATTAAATATATATTTCTATGTAAATTATGTGTACCTTGGCAGGATCGCAACGTAATTCCTGTAAACTGATCCCAGACGTGTATTTCCAGCCTAAGGAAACCGTATGTAGTGGATGTCAAACAATGGCTAGTGATTAGAGCAGCGTATATTCAGACTGAAGTCCAGACCTCCTTTTTCCTCCGCGATTTCCTCCCCTTTATATCTCTTAATTTGAGGGAGAGGTCACACCTCTTCATCATGTATACCCTTTGGCAAGAGACATACCCTTTCACCATTAGCACCCTATGAAAGAGTGCAACTCTTCATTATTTCTATCCTTTGAAAGGGACACATCCTTTCATAATCAGATCTGCACTTATTATTTAAATCAGATCTGCACTTCTCATTTCCAAATTATGCCCCCCTCTCAAATGAGATTTTCTTCTCCCTTTTATATCTCATTGTCGAGGGAGTCACAACCTTTCCTTTCATGTCTTTTGACTTTTCATTAACTTATATAATATAATTAATCATATTTAATTAAATTATTTTATATTTTAATTTTATTATTACCATTTATTATTAAATTCTATTTCAAAGTGGGGACATTACAGTCCACCCCTCCCAAATTTGCTTGTCCTTAAGTAATGTCGATTTTATCTTTCTCAAACTAAGTCATCTACCAATATGATTAAAAAACACGAAGCATACACATGGATAATTGCAAACACAAAGCATACACATGAATACACGTATTGTCAAATTTCTTCTTATTGACTAGAATGATTCAATGATTTATCTTTACCCTACAGGATGGTAGGATCATAGCTCTGATACCATTTGTAATGTCCCCAAGTTTAACCACTTAAGACATCATAATTGCAACATTCTCAAAGCAAATAGAAATAGAAATAGAAATTAACATCACGATGGAGTTCAACTTAAAAACCTTACTACCAATGTAAGTTTGGAAAGGATTATGATCTTGAATAGGACGCTTTGATACCTTAGCATGACGACTCCCTCAGGATTTTGGATCCAAGCCCAGGCCTAATTTTGGGATGACACCCTCAAGGTCTTACATGGGTCGCTGATCTCTACCCATCTTGGGACAGACGCCGGATGGTTTTACACAAACCTTTCCCTATTCATTCATACAACCTTCCGACTACATTCATATTAAGGATTAACAATTTGTTTTTGTCTTGTTTAATTGTTCTAACTTGTTCATTTGCTAGTTACAGATAAGAGTTTATAAAAAAGAATAAATAGTTCTAGATTCATACATGTGTTACATATAAGAAATCAATTATTGAATTATTGTGATTTTATTGAAACACTGATATATTTGACATCCCCTTTACGGTTTATTCTAGCAATCATGAATTAAATTACTGATGTTGAATTTTGCTGTATTATGGATGACTTGCATTAAATATATATTTAAGTGTAAATTATGTGTACCTTGGCAGAATCACAACGGAATTCCTATAAACTGATCCCAAATGTGTATTCCCAGCCTAAGGAATACCGTATGCAGTGGATGTCAACCAATGGCTAGTGATTAGAGCAGCGTATATTCAGACTGAAGTCCATACCTCCTTTTTCCTCTGCGATTTCCTCCCCTTTATATCTCTTAATTTGAGGGAGAGATCACACCTCTTCATCATGTATGCCCTTTGGCAAGAGACATACCCTATCACCATTAGCACCCTTTGAAAGAGTGCAACTCTTCATTATTTCTACCCTTTGAAAGGGACAGAGCCTTTCATAATCAGATCTGCACTTATTATTTAAATCAGATCTGCACTTCTCATTTCCAAATTATCCCCCCCTCTCAAATGAGGTTTTCTTCTCCCTTTTATATCTCATTGTTGAGGGAGTCACAACCTTTCCTTTCATGTCTTTTGACTTTTCATTAACTTAAATAATATAATTAATCATATTTAATTATATTATTTTATATTTTAATTTTATTATTATCATTTGAGTTTATAATAAATTCTTGAAAAGGGTTGGGGCTGTCGCAGTTTGAGATGTTGTTCATATTGATTTTGTTAGCTATGTATTTGTGTTCGCCAAAGGAGTAACTGCCAGTTACTTTTGTATAGCTTGACAGTATGATAGTCTGAAAATATTCATCAGAAGATCTTAGCGAACATCTCCTTTAATCAGATCTTCTTGCGAGTCCATGATTTTGTTCAATGAACTAGAGATCTGAATACTATGTAATGTAGAAAAAGTTTGAAGGTTGAACGGCATTGTCAAGTCTGTTATTTTCTTTTAATATCTAAGGTTGGTGCCCAGGTTAGTCTGAGTTGGTGCTCATTGGTGCTCATTGGTGTAATAGGATCGGTGCCCATTGGGTAGGTGCCCATTTTTATTGAAAGATTTTAAAGCCATGGTTTTTAACCGAAAGGGTTTTCCATGTGATAATTTTTGTGTTTTGGCCCCTTATGTGTATGACTTCTTTCATGTGTAAGATTATCTGCAAAATTGTAATCTACTGAATCACCCCCCCCCCCTCTCAATAGATTTGATTTGGTTTTCAGTTTTGAAGTCTTATTGTTATCAAGTGGTTGCATGGTTGCATATTTTCTTCAACACTTAGAATAGATTTGCTTTGAGTAATTTGCTTTGAAGTTGTTAGATGAATGAAGCATTGATAGTTTAGATTGGTGAAATTTTGCTCATACTTTTTTTGGATGGATAATTTTCATTCAATGTGTAAAGTTAGCCTAAGCTTTTGATGTGGATGCTTAACTTCTACTTTGAGTAATATTGTTCAATTGTTAGTATTATTCATAAGTGTGAAAATCTTGAGCACAACCTTAGAAGATTGCACATGCTTTGAGTAGTTGTCCTAAGTGTGGCGAAACAAAGTGTCGTTTATTGGTTTCACCCAGTCTACACCGTCTCTTGAGTTCTTAGCAGTAGTTAGAATTCCTAAACCCTTATCCTTTTATCTTTTTTTTTTTTTTGAAATTCCAAATCAGAAAATCTAAAAACAAAGAGCATTTATTGATAAATTCGCATAAGTCTAGCTTTTGAATGATACTAGTTGTCAAGCATAAGTCCCCCTTGTATTTCAGCAAACACTACCCAAGAAGCTACCCACATAAAGTCACCCGTTTACACATATAGACCTTGGAGTCACCTTGTGATCTTTCTCGCAATCTTGGCACAAGTACTGATTTTGTTCAGGAGAGGATAGAGTATCCTTGGATATTTTATTTTAATGTTCGGTATATGATAAAACGTACACCAACAGGACATACATTCAAGACATGTAATTTTCCCATTGGATGGTATTAAATGTAAGGCGATTGTTGTTGTAACTACCCCAAATAGGGTTTGCTTTGAATTATCTTGGCCATTTATTTGGAATCAATTTGGGCCTTTTATATGTAATCAAGAGCTATATAAAAGGCTTGCTCTTCTCATTTGTAAAAGTTAATAGAGTAGGAGCTAGCAATAGAAGTAGCAATAAGAGGAAGAGACTAGAAATTGTTGCCAAGACTGTCAAAAAACATGATTTTCATTGAAGATATTGTGGATCGTTGTATAAGTTTCAACATGTTGCATGGTTTCTACTTCTTAAGTTTTAGATTTGTTTACATCAAGTTGATTACTTGAATGGAACATCTTATTGTTGATTAATGGTGAAGCCTATATGTTCATAACATTTGTAATTTGTTGATTGCAAGTTGCAGTGCATGGTTGGTCTGAACGCATATTGAAAGCTTAACTTCAATTGCTCTATGCTCATTGTTCATGATGTTGATGTGCATAAGTGCTATGAAAATCATTTGCATACCCTTTGGAGATTGCACCATCTTTGTGTAGTTATTTCCTCATGGCAAAGCAAAGCTTGCTTTGGTTTCACTAAGTCAGCAATCATTTCTTGCATTGTTGGGATTTTAGATTAGATTCTCTAAACCCTAGTCCCTTTTGTCATTTATTTTCCAAGATAGTTAAGTATTCCAAGTTCCAACAAAGCGTAAGTCCCTTTGTGTTACCAGCAATATCACATCAATTCACTGAGTCTATCCACCATAAAAGTCAATCGTTTGCATTGTAAACCTTGGGGTTGCCTTATTTGATCACGAAGTTTAGCATTTGAGGTTTCCTTGTTCAAGAGAGGATAGAATACTTGTATTTCATTATGTGTCTGAGGTGTCATAAAAAACACATCAACACTACCTTTTTGCCGTTTGAATGGAACTTGATTTCCATAGTTGGAAATTCTATGTAATTTCTCCCAAAGAACCCACCCATTCAACTCCCAAAACTGCATTTGTATCTCCTACACTAACAATGTAGAAGTCAATGAGAACAATAATTATTTGTCCTCGTAAAACTAAATCGAATTTGAGAGGGTTATACTTAGGAGTACCAAAAAGTTTGGCAAGGGTACCTCCTAAAGTATCTTTCTCTTCCTGATCGTTCTCCATAAGTTGTTCTTCTTCAACTTCAAATTCTTCATCTAAAACTACCTTAATGTGCCTTTCCGAGAAATATAAAACCTAGTGCCTATGGAGCTTTGATGTGAAGCAAAGTTTCTGTAATGTCCCCTTCCGGATTTACCCTATGAAATGCCCTAGAATCACAATTGCAATAGCACAAGAGATGAGTTAGGGTTAGGGTTATATCTTTACCAAGTAAAATATTTATTTTAAACCATATGAGCCTTGATTTAAATCCACAAGAGTAATTTGTAAGACTATTAGATGCTTGGTATAACAGATATGAGTTAGATCAAGACAAACTTCCTTCGTCACCAGAAGAGTTTGTTGTTGAGGCACCACCAACAAATGCAGCAGTGGAGAATTCTGAATCTGAACAAAGTGATCTTGCTGGTCTCTTCCAAGAAGAGGAGGAAGCAAACATAGCTGGTGACTCTCAAATCTGATTTATGCAGTTCTAGAAAGCTGATGAAGGACGATCATCACATCATGAGATGTGAAAAAATGAACATGCATGAAGGTCCCACTCAAGTTGAAATGAATACATTCATGTTCCAAGGTCATGAACTTGGACATATCATGCATAAGAGATCTACCCCAGAACTTGATGAAGATCATTTCATGAGTACTATAGAAGAGTTTTGTTCAAGTCTTGTTAACGATTCTCTCCAATCAGAAGTTTGTGAACAGCATACTGAGGAATGCAATGCAGCCATGTTTTCATTTGAATCACATGAAAATCTTTTTGTTCAGCATGAGGTTGTCATGGTCGAAAAACCAGTTGTTCAAGGTGCAGCTAATAAGAAGAATTCAATCTTTGTATGATCAAGAGGATGTCCAATCAGACATCTTGCTTGGTTGGAAGCCAATGGGAGGACAGAGGTTTCACTGGTTCTTGAACATGAAGATACACTTGAGGAAGAAGCCAAACATGCATTTTCAGCTAAGCAAGAGCAATCTGGTTTCAAAAATCTACTTTGGAGCAGCAGCACATATGATTCATTTCAAGAGGAAGGTGAATTTGCTTATCTTTTACAAGGAGTGTTGCATCAAGTTCTGGTACACTTGTTCGTGCTTCGATTGGTTGTGGTTGTTCATGATCATGCTAGGTACTGCAAGTTGCTAAAAAGAGGCAGCTACTTTGGTGAGCCAATGAATGATTTCATTTGAAAGGTTTTCATTGTGGCTAGTTTAGGATAGGTGGGTTTCCATTTCCAATAAGTTCAATCGCACAAGTTAGTGTCTTGTTTTTAGTTAGTTGCTTTGAGTCAGTCATATCATCCTTCTTGTCGTTTGTGTCTTTGTTGCTTGACTCTGTAACCCAATGGATACTAAGGCACTTAGAGTTCTGGATTCTACTCCCTTCAATCGTGCCAACAATCAAAAAAGGAAGTTCCCCAGTCAGAGCCAATTGTTGTCCTCATTTTTTAAATTTCAAAAATGTGACAACCCCTACAAATTTTTGCCTAAAATGCGTCATTTTTGTCTCCAAGGCATGTTTTACGAGGTGCAAAACTCCCATTTGTTAGTGTCAAATCATTGGAGGGTGTCTTTGTCATCATCATTGTCCAAGTTTTGGTGAGTTTTGGTCTTCTTTTTCCTAGCTTTTTGTGCAATTTCAAGTTTCAAAGCAATCATTGCAAGTTGGAAATTTTTACTCTGAGGCACACTTCCCAAGGCAAAAAATTTACTTCTTGTTGAACTGGACTTATCTTTGGTCCATCCTCGATCCACATTTCAAATTTCATTACATTTTGAGTTCGTTTGCTATGTTTTTTCCTCTTGATTGTAAGTGGAAAATTTTCTTTCCTTTGCAAGTTTAGAGTTTTCTTTATGTTTAGTGTTGAGGGCTTTTTTCTAGTAATTACAAATGCACTTTATTTCAAACTTGTAACTTGTAACTTGCTTTTTATTTTCCATTTCCCTTTTCATCTTTTAATTTGTTTGTAGGAACTTTTTGGGCAAATTGCAAGTGAATTTAAAATTACAAGTTTAATGAGAACTTGTAAGTTCCCATAAAAGTTCCTACTTTGTGCTTTTAAGTTGTAATGGGAATTTTATTTCCCTATTACAAGTCTTTTAAGTTTTTTTTAAAGTATTTTTATGTCTTATGTTTACTTGTAATGGGAATTTTATTTCTCTATTGCAAGTTTTCAAGTTTTTATCCTTTTAGTTGTAATAGGGATTTTATTTCCCTATTACAAGTTTTTATGTGTTGCTTTTAGTTGTAATAGGGATTTTATTTCCCTATTACAAGTTTTTTTATTTATGTTGTGTTTTTTAAACTTGTAATGGGGATTTTATTTCCCTATTACAAGTTGTTTTGTTATTTCCTTTTGCTCTTCTTCCTTTAAAACCCGATTGCATCTTTGGAGAGCACATTTGCTTGTAGCTGGAGAGGGAAAACCCGATCTGCATTCTTTCTCTCACAAATCTGATTTTTGTGGCATTATTTCCTTGAATCCATCCCACATTCTTGCTATGCTGCTGGAGATCGATGGTTGGTGCCACGTTTTTGAGATTCAACGGTTTTGGCAAACACGTTTTACACATTAATGAAGTGTTTTCCTCCTATTTCTGTTGTGTAAGTTCCACGTTTGGGAGCACGTATTCCGCCATTGTTGCCACATTTGCAACACATTTTGCATCTTGCATTCAAACAAAAGTGTTTGGCATCAAACGTGAGTCTTCTTTCCAAGCCGTTTTTTTGTGGAATAAGTTAAAGGCAAAACCGATTTTTGCTGATTGCAATCATTTGTTTTGGTCCTTCCCAAGCTCATTTGTTTTGGTCTAGTGCATTCTTCAAGCAAGGTTCATTGAATGCAAGTTGTAAATATGCAAGATTTTCCCCTCTTTCATTTTTCCTATTTACTTGTATTCGGGTTTTCAAAACCCGATTACAAGTAACTGTGGTAATGTTGATCTTCCCCTTTGGTAAAAGGAGTTAACATTCTTTAACAAAATTGCAATGTTGAAGACTTGCCATGAGACTCATTCATTTGATTTCGGGTTTTACAAATCTGATTACAAGTTGAAGTTTTTCCCTTTTTCCAGGTTGTCAAGCTGAAAATATTTCTTCCCATACATGTACATGGTCATCCAAATTTGCCATCTTCTCCTTCATGTCAAAATCCCTTTCTCCCCATTTCATCCATTCATTTCACCTTCATTCATTTTTTCCATTTAAAGTCTACTTGCAATCGGAATTTTAAAACCCGATTGCAATTGTGTCTTCACTTAAAGTCAGCCTTCCAGAACCCGAAATTGGTCTAAAATGCACTCAAAAACACTTGAAAATGAGTCTTAAAGGTCCAATTACAAGTGCAAACTTGTAGTTATCCATTACACATATGAAGATGCATGTTTATCCTCCATAATTGCAAGTCATTGCTCTTGTTTTTCCACATATGTAATGGAGTCTCCAAAACCCGAAATTGAGCTTTGGCCCCACTTTTGCAGTCCCTTTGTCTCACCCATGTTAGTCTTGTTTGCACACACGACCTACCAAATCAATAAATTAAGGCATGGGCCTTGTTTTGCAAGCAGATTCCAAGATTGGAGAAAGAACAACAACATGACAAAGTCACGCAAAGAGATGGATAAGTGATGTGAATGATTGAGAGCATAGAATGCTTTCAAGACAGAGATAGTTTTCTTACTTCAGCCTTACAAAGAACTTCCCTCCTGAAAAGCCAGTACTAACCCAAGCAAGAAGATAAGATTGGAGTTCGTTGGCCAAGGACACAAAGAACATTAAGGATGCAAATCCCCACTCCGGTTCAAGATGTCTTCACCAATCCTAAATACTTCAAGTTCTAGCATCCTAAAGCAGCATGAAGATTTTCAAAACAAAGGATGATGTAGTTAGAGTCGTGTCTTCAAACACAGAGAATAGTTTCAATTGTGGATTTATAATTTTGTTTTGACAAGTTTACTTGTGAAAAAAAAAACAATTTTGTAATTGCAAGTTTATCACTTGCACTTTTGTAATTACAAGTAAGCTGATTACAAGTCAATTTAGAATAGGACTTGTAATTTTGAATAAGTCTTAGTTAGTAGTTGGAATAAGTCATGGTGGTTGAGAGAATTTCTCAAGTTAGTTAGGATCCTCCCACCTTTTTCTCAAGGTTCCTCTCCTATAAATACTTGAGGGGGTCTATTAGAATCGATATCTTTTGGCAATGCAACAAAATTCTGCCAATTTGTATGTCCACTCTAAGATTTTGAGCTTGGATGTAAATCAGATTGCTTTCAATAAAAGAAGCAAGTTGTGTTGAGACTTTGTGCCAATTCAAGTTGTCAAGTGACGACATTTTCTGGAGTTGATTGTGATTTTTGTTCTATTGTTCAAGAAGAATTTAAATTCAATCTTGCAGACTTTGAGTTGCTAATTGCATTTGGAGATATAGGTTTGGTTTTCAGACTTGGTCTTGCAAGCTTTGAGTTGTTTATCACGTTTGAAGCTAGTGTAGAAAGCTCAAGCAAAGAGGGTAACTTGCAGACTTTGTGCTGCTTTTATTTCCTATGTTTGTGCATAAGAGGTGCATCATGTAGTTAGACTTTGAGCTGCTACATATTGTGCTTGGTTACCAGAAAATCATCTAAAAGGTTGATAGGAGAATAGATAGTTGAAGACTTTGAGCTTTCTTTCTGTTTTCCCGTCCCAGGGAAGTGACGAAGGTCTTTGTGCTTTCGTGGAAACTTTGCTTCCCTTTATGTTCCAAAAATCCTACAAAAAAGTCTCATTTCTGTATTTGCTGTTATTTATTTCCAATCACTATTATTTTTTTGTGAAGAGAAAAGAGTGGTTTTTCTTCAAAGAAGAAGAAAGACTGTTGTCCCACCCATATTAGATTAATTTAGTTTGTAGATAGGGGGAGCCTTCCCTAAATTAGGAAAGTAGCATACTCACACACTATGGCTGAAACCACAATTTTGCACATCCCCCAAGTGTACAAAATTTTCAACCAACAGGATTGTTTGCTTCTTCCTCCACTATGTGTTCTTTTATGGGTAAGAAGGGGGGTCTTGTTGGTCTAGGGGCTGATACCCTTGTTGGATTGTTATTTTCAGAGTGGTTGGAGTGGGTAACTCTCCCATTGTTCTGGTTGAACCTAGAATCATTATTATTCATGTATTGGATGGTTTGGAGAAGTTGAGTGGTTCTTTCATTCCTTCCATTTTGCTCTATGAGAGCTTGAGTGGTTTGCTCCATGAAAGCCCTCAATTTGTTGCCCATTTGTTCACTCATGTTTTTATTGGTGGATGTAAGTTTCTTTCTTTCTCTTTCCAAAGCCCTTTGAGCCCTTTGGCTGTTTTGCATCAACTATACTCTGTCCCTTAGGCTGGCAAGAACAGTGCTCTGATACCAATTGTAATGTCCCCTTCCAGATTTACCCTATGATTAGCCCTAGAACCACAATTGCAATAGGGCAAGAAATAAGTCAGGGTTAGCGCTATATCTTTACTAAGTAAAATATCTCTTTTAAACCAGATGAGTCTTGATTTAAATCCACAAAAGTAATTTTTAAGACTATTAGATGCTCGGTACAACAGATCTGAATTAGATCAATTAGAGGTCTTCTCTTGACTGTGTATCTGCTCGCACACGTCTGATCTGGATATTATCTTCTATTACTAATTGTTGTAATTACTTGAAGCTGATGATGATGCCTCCACTTGGGTTCGGTATAGACTTTTATATCTCTCTATGGGATGAAGAGGCATGTCTCTCCCACGGAGGTCTGTTTGCAATTGAGATGTCTTTTATCTCCATGCCCATTCACTCTTAACTAACTTCAAGCTGATCGCACCCCTTTGTAGATTAACCCAATCTTAATTGTAATCCACTCGGTGGTTGTTTAGATTCATTGCTTCCTTGCTGTTGTGTACTGTCTTGCATTCACGTTTCTGGAAAAGCGTAATCGTTGTTTAGATTCCTTGCTTCCTTGCTGTTGTGTACTGTCTTGCCTCCTAATTTAGGGTGGGGTCGAGACAGTTTCTTCCTCAATTCATTTTTTGCCTCTTCCTCCTTTCTTAAACAAAAATTTTAGTTTTAATTGTAACCTTTTTTTGAAAGGACTTCTTCAAAGCAAAAGTCTTCCTTTGGAATTCGCTATTCAGAATTGAAGTCTCAAGTGCCAAGAACCTTTTCATAGCTTCCTATAGAGTTGGAGTTTTGAATGCTTTGACTACACACTTGAAGGGTTCCACCAAGCCTTCAATGATTAGCATTATCAATCTTCTTTCAGTTATATCAAGAACCATTGCAGAAAGTTTTTGAAAATCAGCAACATATTTCTCACTTCTGTATTGTATGAGTTGTGCTATATCCAGAAAATGAACTTTGGGGTGCTTTTTATTAAACCTCTCAATTAATCTTCTAATAAATTCATCATATAAAATTTATCACAATTGTACAACCTACTCAGGAATGGTAAGGCCTGCACATGTGAGTAGAATGAACAACTACAAAAGGGAATAATCAACAAGTATAGCTTGGTATGGCATGCAAAAATAGTACGGCCACAAAATGTATGACTAGCAATAGCAATATCCTACAACTGCGATACTACCTCAAAAAAGTACATTCTGCGCAAAGGTTAATCTCTCCCAGAACACTAGCTAAAAAGAAACAATAAAAATATATCACCTCAACTGCAAAACAAACTCTGTGAAATTCACACAAAAATTTGGAAATTAAAAAACTAGAAATTTTATCAGCCAGAGTAGATAGGCAATGCCTATGTAGAATTGAACTAAAAAGCTACGAGGGTTTTCTTCCTCCTATGAAGAGAAAAGAATTCATGTTCATTCGTAAAAATTGAAATTGATAGAACAAGCAAAGACATTTTTTAAAAACAATGCTCTTTTTACAATTTTACAAGAGTAAATAATATACTATTAAGTTTTTTTAATGGCCTGAGTTATAAATTTGAAGTGTCCTTTTTAACACTGAATTTTAGGACCTTGAGCTTCGCAACACTTTATAATTCACTTATAACAACCCTTTTTAATAATTATGTCTTCTTTTTAATTATAACATAAAGTTGTTTGTCAACAACATAGAATTAATTATTTAATTATTTCTCTTTTTCACCACCCCATTAATGTTCAAAAAAAATTGAGAAAACTAGACTAAAGTTCTTCGATAATTTTACACTGGAGAAAGGAACATGGCATACAATACTACAAAAGAACACCAGCACATGTGGTCAAGAAACCAATACAAATAACCAAGTAAAGGGAACAAGACCCCAAAAATGAAAGTATCTTCGAGGAGCATATTCAAGCCTAAAATGGAAGAGTCACTTATATCATTGCCAATCACTGTGAAAGGACCAATACAACATCTTAGACTGCTCATCGAGGAGTGTCCAGGGATAGGAGGGTTAAGCTAAGGGATTCTAAGAAGAAGCAAAACGCTCCCTCTAGAATCATATAGTGAAGAAGCTCATAAAATTTCATCCATCCTTGGAGACAAGGTGGTGGCTAGAGAGAAGTAGAACTGTGTCATGAAGAAAAAATCAAACCACACCGCTGAGAAGAACCAAAACCACATTTTTAGTGGGAACATGTTGGGACAAAAGTTGTGAGAAACACTATCTCATAGGTCTATCCATGTTTGTGTCTAGTAATATCCAAAAGCTATCTCATAGTTCTATACATGTCTATGTGTCAAGTAGCAGTATCCAACGGCTGTTTAGACTTTAGAATTTAGAGTCACCAGTCTCATATATGGGCTAGGAGGCAATCAACCTAGGGGCTTTAGGATCCCTGGAGATACCCTACAAGGATCTGTGTCAAAGGGTGATGACCTTCTCTAGATAAAGGGCCAAGCACCACTAGTCCAAATATCTAAAGAAAGACAAGAGAGTGTTGCTTGAGGCCCTACAGAAGCAATGTTATTGCCCTCAAATCTCATAGTAAATGGGGCATCTAATAATGAAGTGCTCCTTAATCTCCACCTCCTAGACGAAGCAAAGACAACAAAACCAGCCTTAGAAAAAAATTTGATGATCCATCTCAATTTGTAGCTAGTCAGAACATAGATCCTTATAGCTAGTCAGAACATAGATCCTTATATTGGTCCATCAATGTGAGTTAAATTCCCTTGTACCTTATGTGCATGCAAGTGCATCCTTCTTGTAATAAATGGTACTAACATTAGGGACTAGTATGCACAGTTTCTTATGTTTCTCCAATGACATTGAAGCATTGCCTCCAACATAGATCTAAGGACAACAGACCTATATGCTATCACATTTACCTAGAGCTTGGGATAACCCAACTGTGTTTCATCATTTTTTTTGGAACTTGTACTCAGCATTGATTAAATTTAAAGCTTAAATACCAACATAAAGATCTGATTATTTGTCATTTCCAAAGTAAGGCTAATGCAACTATGGTTCATCAAAAGAATTTGAAATTGCAATCAGCATTAACTGAATGTAAATCTTGAATACCAATGTAAAGATCTTATAATACATCATTTTAAAAATAAGCAATCTAAAGTGCAGTGTGACAATGGGTTGAAAGACATGCTTAATATTACTCCAAGGTCACTTGAAGGTTCCCTAAGCTTTGATTGGAAAAGCTTGAATAATGCATAGCATGGAGTAAGCATAACCTGTAATGCAAGTCTTGAGTGGACAAAACTCCAAGTAGAATAGAGTCTGAGTTGTTCAGAAGTGTATCCTAAAAATACTGCAGAACTGTTCTTAGCACTGAAACGCATTTTGAGATTACTGACCCCCATGCTAGTTAGATATCTATAATCACATTTTCAGATAATAAATTTACTTCAGTTGTAGCAAGATTGTTGAAATTGATACCTAGAAGAAGCATGCAAACAAAACTAATTACATTATATTATACATTGGACAAAAGTACATCAGGAAGAGTCTTACCCAAAGAACTTTAGGGGTCAAAGCAGAAGATTTTGACATTTTCAATAAAATGCATACAAATCTGTATAGAAAAGTAGTGAGTGAAAAAGAAAACCTGTGACTGTGTTAGATCAAGGTATAAGCCTTAGTAGTAATAAGGGAAGATACTCCGTCTTCATACTTTTAATAAGGGAATATGTTTTTAAAGTCTACCATCTTTGAGAAATATATTGCTAGACTGACCTCAATATTATGTTAAATGCAAATTAGTACTTGACCTACCTATAAAAGGTATCTAAGCTACTTCCTTAAGCTTAAAATCTTGTTTCTCATTATTGAACAAAGAAAAAAAATATTGGATAATTTCAAAAATTCACAAGTGCCAAGTTACAATGCTCAGTGAAAACTTGAAACAGATGGTTTATAGCAATTAAAAGGGAGAAGGTGCAGCTTTGAAAACCTGATCAAGAGAACATGCAAAAACATCCAGAACGTGACACTGATTCACAAGTTGCTTAGCAAATTCTCCATAAAATTCTACTGCCTTTTGATAATACGGAGCAGCACATTTGTTAAGGTCTTTGTAAGAACGTATTGACTCTGATAAATCTTTCGATACAATCTGCAGAAATAAAACATAAAGCCATTCTTCTAATCATTAAAATTAACCATAAAAAACAATTAAACAGGTGTACATCACCATTCTATCAAAGCCTTAAAAACTTTACTCACAGGTTATCAAATACAAAAATATTGAGAATGCAATTGTCAGCACATTGTTTTATATTTATTAACAACCATACATCATAAAGACATACTCAACACTTTGCCAATATCTTCAAAGCTTACCCTGTGTTCATAAGTACTGCCATTCTTTATGCATTCCCTGTCTTTCTAACATCATCCGTTGATGAATGTCACCAATGCATGTGCACCTCCCACCATGAGGAAAAAACGTCTCTATCATGAATCTCACATGATCTAGCACTTGACTGAAGGTGTATATATGCCTAAACTTTTCACCCTTAACAGTGACAACAATCTTATCTTCTTCTCACCGGACTGATTTGCATGTCCCTCTTGACATTTATTGCTTTTTCTTTCATGTCTTTGACTATCTTCAAAGGTATGTCCCTGACTACCCACTGTCTTTTCAAAACTCTTTATAGGACTGTTCTTAGAAATGTCATTTTAATGTAGCATGTGACAGCAAATATTGATAATGCTCTTGCTTAGTCACTGTGACCTTTACCCATCCTTTACTGCTCATTTCTTCTTAGACATTCCTATGCTGCTGTTCATATTCTTGTCAGAAGAATGATCCCACTATGCTTGTCTCAAGGAATTTGATCTTCTAAGCATTTGAAGCAATACACCAATAATATAGATACAAGTTTCTTTCACAGTGTGGGTGACAAATCAATGAAATCAAAGGATATTGTAAGAAATGATGACCTATGAATACTGAAACATTTTCATGTTTTAAGAAAAGGTTGAAGACTATTAAGCCAATAGAAGAAACATTAGAATGTGTAATGTGCCCTTTTCTGCTCTAGTTTGTTTTGGGGACTGTTGGGCAATTCCAAGACACATTGGTCAGTCAGAGGCAGAAATTAGGGTTTCCTTTTTTCTAGGAGGATGCTTTGGCAGTTTTGGTGGCTTGCGTGTTGGAATTATACAGTTCTGATTCTGGATTTCTTCTAGGTTTTCAGAGAGCTTCGCGATGGTGTGACATCCAACTGAATTTGAGGACTTTTCCGAACTTACTATTTTAAGTAAGTGGGGGCGAGGACAGCTTATTTTTCTGGGTTTTCAAAGAGTCGCGATGATGTGACATGCAAACGAATCCGAAGACTTTTCCAAACTTACTATTTTTAGTAAGTTGTGACGGCTGCTCAAAATGTAGTTAAAATGCATTTGGACACACTTACTATTTTATCCATATGCTATTTTTAGTAAGCACTATTTTTGACAATGCTATTTTTGGCATGTTTCGGTGGTCCAGTTCAGAGGCTTTTCTAGCAGTGCAGTTTTCAATATTTTTGGGTCTTCAGCTCACTTTGGCAGTTGTTCAACACATGGAAAAGTATTTTTAATATTTTTTAATGCCCCCCTTCGCCTAGGCGTATGATTTATGTATTTTTGGTTATGACTTAAGGGGACGACTTGAGGTGATGAAGTATTATTTTATATCATAATGTTTGGGCGATTTATTGTTGAGGGAAAATATTTTATCAAGTGAAATATTAACAAGGCAAGATGGACGCCTTATGGAGAAACAAGTTAATTTTATAATATATTTCACTTATCTACCTTGGGTGCCACATTATTATTTTATTGTCATTTTTATAAAGCATATTTGCTTCTATGTGAAGGTCGACTTGGAAAGGAAGGGAAATGAAATGTAATTTCAAAATAATGTGAATGAATGTGCATTTGGGTCTGGCGTCCATTTGGAGGGAATGTGAAATTGGACAGAGTCTATAAATAAGAGTGTCGGGCTCTTGTTTTTGGTATCCATGAATGTTTGATAACGAAGTGCTGCTGAATTGATTTCAAAGTCTTGGCTTCGCGGTTGGATGCCCTCCTAGCTCATCTTCAATTTCGAGTTTGAAAGATAACTTCTAACTAACAGAGTGATCTCATTCAGAGATTACCAATGGATTTGAAGTTTGGTGTGATAAATTGGTGAAGAAACCCTACAGCTGATCCGCTTTTCTGCTCATTCTGGTTGGAGCTTTCATTCGAATTTTGTGGGTACGGATTCAAAAGTTTCATATGCTCTTGGCCCCCATTTGCTCAAACTTTGGTGGATTTTGGTGGAGTGGTTGATTTCATATTTCTAATCGAACTTGCTGCTGTTTGCCTTAGTTCGATTTTATGTTTTGGAGAGTGTGCCCTTGCCGGAGACCCCTTTGGTGGCGTGTTTCCTTGTCCATCCTTGGCTGCCTAGCTCTTGTGCTTCATCTGCAATTCATTGGAGCTCATTCGGAGGTGTTTTGATGGAGATATGGGCTTCACAGTGTTGCTGGTCTGTTTTTTGGTAATGCTGATATGCTATATCAGATTTGGTAAAGTGTTCTTTTTGGCTTGTGTTTTCCAATATTCTTGTTTGTGGCTTCTTGGAGTACTTTCTTGTATCCATTAGAGGGTGGAGCTTTAATGTACTAAGAGTATCTTGTAGAGTTTGCTTATTGTAAGACTGTATTCAGTAGTACTGAAACAGTCCATTTTCATACTGCATTGTACTTCCTTGTATTGCCCACTACATAAGTGGAAGAGGCTGGCTTCACCGCCTATCTCTATTTCATTTTGTAGTCCTGTCCTCCCACTGAATAAGTGGTTGAGTGATACTTTGTTAATTCCAATCCTCCCACTGAATAAGTGGTTGAGTGATTGTCTTTATTCAATTTCAGTTTTCTTGGATTTGTAATTGGCTGGTTATACCGCCAAGTAGTTGTTAATTTCCAAAATTTCTTTATCCCGCTGAAAAGTGGAAGTGGCTGGTCTAACCGCCAATATGTATTGCTCTCAATATTTCATCTTGCTAACGCTAATAGGTGAAATTATTGTGTTCAAAAATTGAAAAAAACTAAGGGGGACATTTCAGAATGATTATAACATAAGACTTCATTGGACAATAAATATTGGCAACTAAACGGCACAAATTTACAAGCTTGAGAGAGTCATTAATAGATGATTGCTCCCGACCTTGGGCATTTCTAGTACAACATTTTCAAAACCATGTATCTTGCACTTACTGTCACTTCATCCTGAGTCGTGATTTACTAATCTTTATAACACTGTTCTTGTTTTCTGTAAGCTTTCACCTTGACTGTACCATGACATTAACGAATTTGGGACTGTCTTCTTCTATGTTTGGCATCAATTCATTATAGAGATTGAGGTTTAACAGAATATGGGAAGATAATCTAAGAGTTAACCTACACTACTCAACAGCAAGGCATTTTCTCCACAACAAAAGGAGGATAATGCTGCAATTACAGACCTGGCACTTTTATCTTCCACGTGCATGTTATTGTATGAGAAGGAAAAGGTCAGCTCATGGCTTTCCCGAACTGTCATTACACCTCCAGCTCTCTTTGACCTTGTTATCAATGCTCTGACCACCATGATAGCCTGAAGAAGCTCATGAGAGAACCAAACCAAAACCCTAGACAGTCCAACTTGGTCAAAAAGAATGACTTCCATCTGAAGGAAAACTTTTCCGTCCAAAGGGTTGACATGATTTTTTGAGAAGCTTAAGGCTGCACATAGAATCCTTAACAAAAGACTAAAACCACATGACAAGGCAAGCACCATGAGGAAACATCTATTCACAACCTAGGCAAAAGAACAAAAGATTCAAATTTTAACACATGACCCTACACCTTAGAATGACAAAAAAATTGACTATAATTACCCTTTTGGGACCAGCAATCCAAAAATGGACAACACTACCTCAGAGATAGACTTTAAAATTCTGACAATAACTTGAGCAACATCTGAAACTTCTTGTCTAAAAATCCTCTTATTCCTCTCCCACCAAATGTTCCATGTTATCATTAGGGGAGCAATAATCTATATAGAAGCAAGCAATGAGTGTTTAAATAGAACAGGCCAGCTTGTGAAGACCTCCCGTAGTTTGCTTGATTTGTATGCAACATTTGACTTATAGATAACCCTTAACTAAATACTTCTTTAATGGCTCACAACCTAAAATTTCAAAATCCTCGCTTTCAGGGAAGTAAGAGAAGAGAATGAAGAAACCTTGGACAATTGGAGACGAAACTGGGATCCCAAATTGAATTGGAGGAAGGATGATTGGAAACCACAGAATAGGTGGCAATGGCAACAAGCGATGGCGGAGGAGAGTCGATTCTAGAGGACTGGACCAAGGAGGAACCAATGAAGCTACAGAGGTGATTTCAACACATGGAGGTGTCCAAGAACTAAAGTCAAAGAGCTGGCAGCCACAGCACAAAGCAACACAACACTACAAAAAATGCAAACCTAAGGGGAAGCAAACAGCAACAGGTGCAAACAAAATCCCCCTCAAACCTAAGTCTTTGGGGCAATGCATTTCCATTAATCTAAAAATTGAAAAAATAGATAGTTCTATATCAAGATTAAATGAAGTAGCCTTTTCTGTAAAATGGGGAGTGGGGGGGATTGACCTGCTTTTAGCAAACTAAGTATTGGTGCGACACGAATTGGGGTAAAGATATAGATCTGAAAACACTCCCAAATGGTTTCATTCTGGTGGAATACCCTTCTAGAATTATCAAAAGGAAAATCTTAAACACTAGCCCATATATGATGGGGAGTTCTAGATTATATATCAAAGATTGATACCAAACTTCAACCCCCTAAAGCAAGAGATAACCTAAGTCCAAATATGGATCAGACTATATAACTCACCATCGGAGTATTGGGATGTGGAAACCTAAAACAGATTGGAGATCAAATGGGGACATTCATCAAAATGAACGAAAAGATGACTAATAGGCTCTATGGAATGTACACTCGGATTTGTATCAGAACCAAGCCCTTGCTGCCCCTAGTGAAGGAAATAGATATCAAAAACGAATCAGGGAATTTGAAGACAAAAGATTGAAAAAGAAGATTAGATGGAAATTTGCCCCCTATGCCAATCCAGGGGCATTCCCGAAAAAGAGTCTAGGAGAAAGGAAAAGGACACACCAATCAATGGCGAATAAAAAAAGAAGCAAACAAATTTAGACAAGACATCTTGGAGAAAATAACCAAGCAAGAACAATACACAAAGAAACCACAAATACCTGGGGAAATGGAGACTTGCAAACAAAAAAGATACAAGTAGAGTCGAGCCCCAAAAGTGATGGAAAAGAGATTGGTGAGCATGAACAAGAAACTACCTAGAGACCTAAAGAGGAAACAAGAAGAAGAGAGAAAAATTGATGGAAGAACTGTAAAAATTACCACCAATACTGACAAAGGAAGACGGGAGATTAACACACTTCACACCTTTGAAGTGGGGCAGAGATTCTTTGGATGTCATACAAACACGCCAAACAAGGACTCTAGAGCACAAAAACGGCCTATGGAGGAAGATAGTGAATTTGACGAAGAATCAACTGATATTCTCAAAGAAAGAACCCTCTAGCAATATCAATCCAAGATAAAGAAACCAAAGCTAGGAGAGAATGGATATGAGGGAAGGAAAAAATGGAAGTAGCAGCCAATGCTAAGGCCAAATGAAGCTGATCTCAGGGAAGGTAATCACCCTTCTTGGATCGCCATGTAGTCTATGGCATAGAATGTTAGGGGCTTCAATGCCCCTAAGAAGAGGTGCCTGATCAAGTACCAAATTGATCAAGCAAAATCAGATTTGATTCTACTATGAAAAAATAAATTAGAATAGGAAGATGCAAAGAAAATGATGACTAAATGGAGGCTAGACTAAATGGAGGCTATGTAAGGGATTATTTGAAGATGCATGGGGTGCATCAAAAGGATTAGAAATACTATGGAACCCTAATTGAATGACAGTAGAAAAAGTTATGGCAAACCAATCATGGCAGCTTGCCATGGTTACAATTCATTGGATGCCAATGGAATTATTCTTGATCAATGTGTAGGAACCAACAAGGACAGTGAGGAAAAGAGAGGCTTGGAACCGAATTGCTGATACCTTACAATCTTTAGAGAGAGAAAGAATCACTGTGGATGAAGACTTCACTGCAACCCGTAACAATTCAGAGGATAGAGGCAGCCTATCATGACTAACCCAAGCACAGATGGATTTTCAGAACTTTGTGAGCGACAATAATATGCAGGATGTTGTCCCCAAGAATAGCACTTGCACATGGACAAATAGAAGAAATGGATTCACATGCATTGCAAAAAGGCTTGACAGATTTTTGCTTGTTGGAGATTAGAGAACTCTTCAATCAACTTATGAATCAGCCATTCTACCTCTCACAATGTTAGATCATTTTCTAGTGATGCTCCAATTCTACCCAGAAAAGAAGCCAGAGAGATGCCCCTTTAAGTTTGAAAATGTGTAGCTTAGGTATTGAGAGTTGAAAGATAGAATGGCAGAATGGTGGGGAGAGACTACCAAAATAAATGGATATATGTTGTTCCAATTGTTAAAAGGCTAAACCACATCAAAACCCAACTAAAGGAATGAAAAAGATTGCATTTCAAGAACATATTTGCAAAGAAACCAACTTGAAAAAGAAATTTCTGAGATAAATGACAAAGTTATTCAAAATGGAATGGACTCAAGTGACTTTGAAAGAGAGAAAAAGCTAATGAAGGAATACTTCAAAATTGTGACTAGAGAAGAAGTTTTATGGCAACAAAAACTCACTGAAAACTGGCTGAGGGGAGGAGATAGAAAGACTAAGTATTAATGATAGAAGATTTCCACAATCCATGAAATATTGTTGTTGCAGCTTCTAGATTAGATTGTGTGTATACTTTTTATTCATCAATGTTTCAGATCACATCCTGATGATGGAACGTTTCAGTCCTGATGATGGATCACGGAGTGTGATCCGAAACATTGATGAATAAAAAATATACACACAATCTAATCCAGAAGCTGCGACAACACTAATTATTTTCACAACACAACAAAGGCAAAGAGATGCATCAATAGAATATCTCAAATACCAATTCGGAGGGAATCAGATTATAGTTGCCAAAAGAAATATGTGATGAGGCTGTGAAATACATTGAAGGACTTTTGAATTGAGATCCACTAGTAGCCAATAGAGAAAGAGAGGATATTCTTGCATACATCCCAAAACTGATCAGCCTGGCCCAGAATGCAAAACTCTACCGACAAATCACTGAAGATGAAGTAGAAAAGGCCGACTTCAATTAGACCCAAATAAAGCTTTGAGTCCAAATGGAATTCCTATGAGCTTTTTTCAAACCTTTTGGAAAATTGTTGGAAGCAACCTCACCAAGGCTGTTGAAGAATCAAGAAGAAAACCACCATGTTGAATGATATAAACAACACCATTTTAGCACTTATTCCTAAGAAAATTAAAAAAGAGACAATGAATGATCTTCCCCCCATTTCATTATGCAATGCAATATATAAAATTGTGGTGAAACTAATGGCCAATAGGCTGAAATAAGTATTGGCAGATATCATCTCTAAAGAGACAATGAATGATCTTCCCCCCATTTCATTATGCAATGCAATATATAAAATTGTGATGAAACTAATGGCCGATAGGCTGAAATAAGTATTGGCAGATATCATCTCTAAGGAACAGAGTGTATTTACCCCTAGATAATCCATTGTGGAATGCATAATATTTGCACATGGGGCAATTCATACAATAAGAAAGGCCAAAGTTGAGAGAATGATAATCAAACTAGACATTAGGAAAGTGTTGTGGAAATTATGGAGAGATTTGGCTTTTGCACAAAATAGATACAATGGGTTAAAAGTTGTAAATCAGACCCAAGGTTCTCAATTTTAGTGAATGAAACTCTGCATGTTTTCTTTTTGTAGCGTCCTAAAATTGCACCCCTTGCAATTTTCAACCGCATTTGGGTCTTCTTTGCCTTAGTGTTTGCGCCCCTCGGCCTAATTGAAGACCTGCTTATGCTCTTGCACATCACAAATGCCAAAATTTTCAACCTTGCACTCAGCCTGCACCTTGATCCTACACCTTGATCCTGCCCCAAAATAGGGCAGGACCATGGTGTGGCACCATGGTCCTCCCTAAATGGGACCTAATTTGAACCCTCTCTCCCATCTCAAATTTGAGTGGGATTTCTCTCTCCGTATCAGCCTATGTCGGAAAATTAGTCAATTAATCCGACAGGCAAGTATATAAAAAGGATTTCCCCTCTCATTTGAAGATCCACAATCATCCACAAGAATTGAGAAGCATTCAAGAGCAATTGAGCATCTTCAATCTTCCTTCAAGCCTTGGAGCAACAATAGAGTCAAGGATCCAGCATTGAAGTGGAGATCAACATCCTATTTCATTGTGGAGGCAAACAAAACTTCACAAGGAGGTATAATCATTTCATTTTCAATCATAATTCAACATCTCCCTCAAAAGGAGAACATTTCCTTTCAGTCATTTCAATTACATTTATCTCAAATTCATGGTTAATTCCAAAACTAGGGTTTCACCGAAATCAAGTCCCTATTCCCAACCTATTTCGCTTTCTTTCTGTGTGCAAGAAACAGGTGCGCAGCTATACTTCAGGAAATAAGCTTCAGACATAGACGGAACAACCCTTTTTGACGCATGGAAAATTTGGAGGACCAAGAGGCAGCGCCATGGTCCCTACTTTTTCGGCCCATTCTCGCAAGGCAAATCCAAATCAGCTCATATTTCTCAAATCCAGGTGCACGATTGAATCCCGCATCTATAGCTCAATATTTTCTCAGTTTTGTCTTCAATTTCGGCACTTAACCCTAAATCAGCATTTCAACTTACAAAAGAGGGAAAGACACATCATAATCAATCAATCCACTTGGTATTCAATTCTTATTTGATTTGTGATTGAATCTACTGGATTCCTCCCCTCTTTTAAATGTAAATGAAATCTTTCCATCAAAGCAAAAATTGATTTGGTGATTTCTCCTTCTATGTTGCAAATTGCCAAATCAAATTTTCCCCTTTACACTTTTAATCTTCTTGAGGTATAAGACAAGGTGACCCACTTCTTGAGGTATAAGACAAGGTTACCCACTCTCCCCTTTCCTATTTATCATTAGGGCCAAAGCCTTGCAAAGATGCATAAATGGTGCAAGCGCAAAAGAAGCATGGCAAGGAATCCAAATTGCCTTAGGGATTGAACCAATAACCCATCAGTAATTTGCAAACGCCATAATGTTATTTGGGGCGGCAAGTAGAAGAGAGGCAAAAACAATCATGAAGAAAATGGATAAATACTGTATAGTATCTGGACAAAAGGTTACCTAGAAGAAATCAAATGCATCCTTCTTCAATAACAACCTAAGGAAGCAAAAGAAATTGCCAAAATTCTTGGACTCAAAATGGCTAGGCACCTTGAAGATTTCTAGGGTTGCCACTCATTGTAGGATCTAGTAAGACAGAGCTATGGGATTCTCCAATTAATAGTTGTAGCTCGAAATTGGAGACCTAGAAAAGAAAATGGTTAACATTTGCTAGGAGAACAATAATGTCGAGAACAATAATCTTTGGTATTCCAATCTACTCAATGTCATGTATGAAGCTGCCAAGGAAAGTGGGGAAAATAATAAAACAAAAAATGAGGAAATTATTTTGGAGTGGTAGCTCTGAGCAAAAGAAAATCCCACTCAATGCATGGGATGAGATTTGTGGCCCTAAGGACGTTCATGAAGATGGCCTTGGGAGTGAAACTTGTTTGCAACATGTACAATAAAAACAACAAAAATTAGCTAGAGTGTTGCAATACAAATAACTAGATTTGCCTAATCCATCAAGGATATTCATGATATTTAGAATTTTGTGATATCATGCAAAAACATAATAACAAATCACTTAACATGGGATACAAAGAACAAACGTAATGCATAATTCTAGAAGGACTCTTGGGTTGTACATGAGGCGTTGATGAACTATCAAAGCTTATAGATGAAATAAGAGCTACATTAACAAATTTATGGGGCAACAATGTTAGAGATTACATGATGAGAACCAAAGCACATGGAAACTCCCGATGGAATTGGAAATCCTTTCAAGAAACAAATGCTCTAAATGACCCAAAAAGAGAACTATAGAAAAGTACTTTTGGAAAGAAGAGTGGTATTTTCAGAAGAAGAGGATGTAATTAAGTGGCGTAGATCTAAATCATGGAGTTATATTGTTAAGATAGGATAAAAATTGAAAGAAGCAGCAATAAAGAAACAGGATTGGCCAATCCATCTGTGTTTTGGAACAGTAGATGTCTCCTAAAAGTTGGGGTTTACATGTGGATGGCCTTACATAATAGATTTTAACTCGTGATGGGTTAAAGAAGATTGGCTTTTAAGGCCCACATAGATGTGTACTATAGAAGAAGGAAGATGAAACCGCAGATCATATTCTTCTTTGGTGTGAACAAAGTACAAACTAAAAACTGGAAAAGCCCAATCCTTCCAAACATCAATAAAATGTTTAATATGTGGCTGATAATACACAAGGCGGATTTTTTTAGCATTTGGATTGCTTCATCGTCCATAATTATATGGGAAATATGGAAAGAAAGAAATGGAAGGATATTTCAAGGCAAGGAAATGCTTAAAAAAAAATTGGTTAGCAAAATAGAAAATCTTATATCAAAGTTAATAACATTGCCAAAAATTGAAACCTAACGCATAAAACTTTCATGGCCTAGGATGGCGAACCAAAGGAAAAAAATTGGGTCGGTCACATTGTTCCCCCTATTTATGGGGCTCAATGGGTGATCTTACATCCAATCCTAGAGACGATGCCTGATAGATCCCTCCAAATCACAAACTGGTCAAAATCAACTTTGATGGTGCCTCTCATGGAAATCTTGGATTATTATGTGCATTGTGTAATTAGAGATCAGGAGGGCAAAATTCTGATGATAGCTGCAAACAAATTATCAAGAGGGACCAACAATGTTGCCAAGTTTCAAGAGGCACTACTAAGATTGACAGCATGTAAGAAATTGAGTTTTTTTTAAAATCATTTAGAAGGGGACTCACAAATAACAATCAATGCTATACGCAAAATAGATGCTGAATTGGAAAATGAAAAAGGTGGATTGCAAATTTGGTATGTACTAGCACAATGTGAATACTTTTACATTGCCCATGTGTATAGAGAAGGGAACAACGTGGCGGACCATGTTGCAAATTGGGCAATCGATATGGGAAGTGAAGAATTAGTCATAGATATGACAAGATGTTTGACACAAACTACTCTGTACACCAGAGGAGGTGAAGAGGTAATAAATTTGAGTTGTAAGCAAGTGAAGGATAAGCGAAATAATGAGAAGTGAAGGATTGTGCTGAAAAGTACATCGACCATTAATCCTCATAATGGCAACAAGGTTTTATATGCAAATAGTAGCAATGAAAGTTTCCATCAATGGATAAAAAAGTAATAGTCGTTGTCAAGAAATGTCTACTTTTGGGTTTTGCAAACAGTTCTTTTGGTAGCTAGTTGGCCAATTTTGTAACAAAGACCCCTATAGTAGTTTAGTACATCAAATATGCACTATAGATCTGAACTATAAAGCTAAATGAGCCATTTTTCTATAAGGCTCCAACATAGACTATAATAGGCTTATAGCATAAAGATCCAAATATGGTCTCAGTGCCCTATTGGGTGATGAAAGATGTAAATTCGTGATATCAATATATAGGTGTGGCCCCAAAGCGTCACTTCTACTGATAAAAAATTGAAGACCATGCACTCTTCACATACCATATTTATGATTCTGTAAGACTCTTCAATATTTGTTCAAGTTTGTCTCCACAAACTGCATCAATATTTAATGTTTGTGGGTGACAGATATTTATCTTTTAATTTCCTTATTATTGAATTGTATACTCTAATATCCTTACAGATGCCATTCTTGACCCTTTAATTGAATGGATGCGAATGGAAACTTGACACCTTGTAATTGGGAGGAAATGAGAAGGTGAATTGAATTTAATTAATTTTGGTGATAGGTTAGGAAGAAGAATAACAAATTTTGGTTTTCTTTATCCAGTATCAAGTTCGAGTTAGAGAGCTTAAGAGAAGAGAAAGGAAGAACACTGAGTACCCTTCAGCTCTTGAAAGAGATTTATTGTGCTAGAAAGAGGATCTTGGGCAAGGAAATGCATGCTTAAGCTTGGCGAAAGCAAAGCTTGTGCTTGAAGGAAGATTTGAGAGTTGCAAATCTTCTTTTGGCAAGCTCTAGAAGTTTATAGGTAGTTTTCGGCATCTCCTTGCATTTCTTTTGGTATTTTTATTTGTTGTATGAATGAATAAAATTACGTATTGCCATGTAAATATTCAAGAGTGTGTTGAAAGAGTTTTTCAATCCTTTCCACTTATTTGTGCTTGGAAAGAAAGTTTAAAAACCTGTTAATGGAGTTCTAGTGATTTGTATATGTGGAGCTTTTAGAGGTAAAAGGGATTTATCTTATTTACATAAAAAAATGTTCAAAGTGGAAAAGAAATTGTTGTATTCCAAGTGTAGCGATCTACTTGTGTATATGAGTGTTTGACACCTTGTTGAGAGTCACTCATGAGGCTTTGATGTTTTTCACACGTAGGGGTTTAGTAGTATGTGCAAGAGGCATGGAGTGAGGTTTGAGACCCTCAACTTAACTAGTTATGGATCTGGCGGTTCTTGATAAAAGACACTGCATAGTCTTGCTTCACCTACCTCTCCTCGTGAGTCTAGTGAACTTTCCTTGTGTTTTGAGAATACCCTTGTAAGCATATGTTTGTTTTCATGGCCAAAACAATGTTCTCTCTGAATGTTGTTTGCTTGTTCCCAGAAAACTGGGATGGAACTTATGATTACACATGGTCAGGAGTATCCTTCCTACAGTTGACATGGAGCTGGGGCTACGGAGTCTTGGAAGGACTTGCTTCTCTCATTTTGTTTACCGTATGAAACAAGTTGTAAAGAGAAATGTTATTTAATATTCATTTATACTCAAGAATTGAGAGAAAGTATTAATGCATGTATTCCATGAGTAAGAAAATGAATTGTAATCTTTCCTTTGTAATTTTGTAAGAAGAAATGGTATATAATTAAGCTATTGACTTTTGGATCAGTGGTGAAATTTATTTCTTATTTTCATAGCTCCTATTTTCATAAATTGAAAGATGTAGCTTATTGTGGGCAAAATTATAGCTTTCTTGTAAAAATTTCATCCATGAAAGTCATATTACCAATTCTAGATCTTTTAGCCTTGGTAATGGTTCTTTATCACCATAAATTGGTCTTAAAGGTCATTTTTCGATTTTGAAGTCTAGTACGTAATATTTGAAAACTTGTGCAAAATGTTTCATCTTAAGATTTCATGTGGCAGCATCCTCTATGAATTTTCAAACCCCTTGTGGGGAGTCTGAAAGTACTCCTTGTGCTGTTTCTTTTGTTTTTTGTAGGACTAAAAAATGTGTTTTCTTGAGAAAGTTGGGACATATTCTTTTCCAAATCTTGTTTGGGTCATAACTGCTTGAAAAAGCATATTGTGAAAGTCTTATTTGCATGGTTGATGAGGTTTCGGTAAGCTTTATTGCTGTCCAAAAATGCTGCAATCACTGGATAAGACCTTTATAATGCTAGAAGAGAATTAAATAATACCTAACCATCTCTATTTATCATTATTCAGTAGTTAAAAGAAGAAATGCTTGCATGTATATGTTTTAACAAGGTGTTTCTCCTAGTTCTATGTATTTTTCCTATGTTCAAAAAAAAAAAATTCAATGTATGCATGTTAGAAAGAGAAAATGGAATGATGATTAGTTTTAATTCTTCCCTTAGTATCATGTTAAGTGCTCTCTCTTTATCACTCAATCACTTGTAGTGATGCTTATGTGTTTAGAAGAGATCAATAGAAAACGTATGTTATGATTCCCCCAATCTCTCTTCATTTGAAGATTTGCTTGGGTGGATAAGATATCCTTAAATGTGTTATCCTTGTTTGCTTCCATGTAAAGAATCTTGTTTATACATGTTAAAGAAAGGTAATAAAAGAGATGTGTTATTCATCTTCTGTAAACATTATTTTGTTTCTAAATCAGGATTTGGTTATAGGTGAGAAAAGTAAAATTAACTCCTTATGTCCCATTTAATCCTTAAAAAGGGAGAAGACTGATTGAAATGAATGGTGATTTTATCTCTCATGTTTATTGCCATCTATATTGTAAAGAGATTAAATGAACTATCTGAAAAGCACACAGAAAATACTGAGGAGCGGGTGAATCAGTATTTTGAACTTTTAAACACATGAAACCGAATAAACAAAGAGATAGAATAGAGAGAGCAAACATCAACAAGGAGAACACCAAATTTCAAGTGGAAAACCCTTTCAGTTAAAAAACCACAGCAGATCAATAACTTTCATTCATGAAATGGGCACCAACCCAAATTACATAAGTGAGCGTCAACTAGCAGAGAGCACCAACTCTCCTCAAAGCACCAACTTCATTCAGCTGAAGCACCAACTTCAGTTTTCACACAAACTTGAATGCACAGAAACTTATTAACACTTTTCATAATACACGAGCACTTCAATCACCATAAAAAAATTACACATCCCGCTGAAATAATTCTTGACTTCTTATCTGTAGCAAGTTGAAAAAACAACCAAAATATATCCCACACCGAAAATGAAGACCGCAATTAACAGCAGGAAAATAATCTTGAAAAGCTTAACATGCAGCATAAATGCTTGTCTCCATGAACTCTAAACAAGGAAGGAACAGCCGAGGTATTTATCAATTACTTCAGAATTCAAAACAATTCCCTTTTTAATGCTAGCATTACATAGCAGTCGTCAAGAATAAGCTGCCCCACTCACAGTCAAAGGAAGAATCTGCCGTTGCTCAAGAAGGATAAATAAATTAATGCGCTGCCAAGAATCAAAGTCTGAAACTGTCAAAGTATACAGACACCTGCAGCCGCCATACACTAAGAATAATACCATATCGCCTCACAAAATTACCACGTCCAGCAGATGATATTTATTTCACCAAACAATAGCACGGATAAAATATAATTGCCACTAATTAAGAAAATCGTTGACTAGCTTTGACATCAATGACAAAATATTCAACACTATCATTGTGCATATAATGGTATGATCCCTCTCTTATCCTTATTTAATGGGGTAGTGAATTGATGATGAATGAATTTAACTGTAAAAGGATAGTTATGTATCTTATGCTTACAATAAGAATAGAACCAGATTTCCATCTTCCTTATTGAATCTACTTCATTTGATCATGATGTTTAAAATTTAAATAGTTAGAAGTGAATCATTTTGAGCTCCCTTCTTTGAGTTTAGTTGTCCACTAATGTCTATGGTACTGTTGAATCGTGATGTGGACCTCTCTTCCGAGATTGAGATGATGTCATATCTCTATTTTTTATTCTCTCACGTACAACCAACCCTGCTCCAGAACTCTCATGTTCTGCCTTGTGCATGAATGTTCTGCCCTGCGCAAGAATTTTTTGCTATGAATTTTCTGCCCTGAATGTGAATGTTCTGCACTAGACAAGAATTTTCTGCTGTGAAGAAAATATTCGAGGGATATTAAGGAAATTCTGTGGACAAATTTTTCTATTGCAAATTAGTTTTTCTTTGCTCGGCTCTTTCTTTTTCTACGGCAATTTTTCTTCTTTCTCTGGTCTATTCCAATTTTTCTGTGTAAATTCTGACCTATGGTTTCTGCTGTGTGAATTGCTCTTATGTTTTTGTAATGTCCCCATTTTGAAATAGGATTTAATAATAAATGCTAATAATAAAATTAAAATATAACAGAATAAAAATAAAATTAAAATATAAAAGCATACAATTAAAATGATTAAAATTTAGTTAAGTTTAATGAATGGTCAAAAGGCATGAAATGAAAAGTTGTGACTCCCTCAAACATGAGATATAAAAGTGAACTTCATTTGAAGGGGGAGAGATTGAGAAGGGAAGAAAGAATGGAGCATATGAATCAAGGAAGGATTAAGGGAAGAAGAAAGGAATGGGAAGCAAATAGGGAGGTAACTCTTTCAAAAGGGTAGAAATGAAGGGTTGTACCCTTTCAAAGGGTGCTAATTGTGAAAGGTTGTGACTCTTGCCAAAAGGCAGACATGATGAAGAGGTGTGTGTTAAATTTTAGTAATTAATTAAAATTTAGTTAAGTTTAATGAATGGTCAAAAGGCATGAAATGAAAATTTGTGACTCCCTCAAACATGAGATATAAAAGAGAACTTCATTTGAAGGGGGGGAGATTGAGAAGGGAAGAAAGAATGGAGCATATGAATCAAGGAAGGATTAAGGGAAGAAGAAAGGAATGGGAAGCAAATAGGGAGGTAACTCTTTCAAAAGGGTAGAAATGACGGGTTGTACCCTTTCAAAGGGTGCTAATTGTGAAAGGTTGTGACTCTTGCCAAAAGGCAGACATGATGAAGAGGTGTGTGTTAAATTTTAGTAATCAGATTAGATAAATTATAATGCAAACAGTTGCACAGTTATTATCCTGGGAAAACCTTCCTCTTGAAGGTAGAAAAACCCAGCAAAGAATTCCTTTATATATTTATGATATACAAGATGTCTTTACAATGAATTGCTTCACACTTTGAAGCAATGTATTCACCCTAGACTGCAATAAGCAACCCAAACTGCTGTAGGAATATGAACTGCATTAACTGTCACACAGATAACTATCGATCTGAGATCTAGAGTGAGTTCAATCTGCAATGGAGGATATATAATCTGCTGTAAGTCAATCTGCTTGTATATGACTACAATCTGCTGGAGGAATGAATCGGACTGCTGTAGAAGATAACTCGATCTGCTAGGGAGTACACGATATGCCAAGTGTAATGTGGATGAATATTATTGATGCCTTTGAGAGACAAAAGCAACTCATACATATACCCAAACACAGGTTCCTCCAGGCTACAACCATCACGACTCCTCAAGAAAGTCAGCTTTTCCTTTTAGCAACATACTTTTTCATAAGTGGCGATTTATATATTAATCAACACGTCTTATGTTAGAGTGTTAATTAGCTCACGATTTTATTATCAAGTATCGCGTGATTAACACATAATCAATAAATAAAGGCAAATCGATATAGTTAAATTGTCTAAGGCCGATAGGCCACTTAGACAATTTAGTTGACTATGTCGGCCATGAAGGAGACGACCGACGCTATTATATTAACAGTGTGACCTTTCCCTCACGTTGGAAGATATAAAGGGGAAGAAGGATCATATGGAATGCAGGGGGGAATGAAGTGATATCAGAGGAGATCTAGACCAGATTCAGAGCATTAGTATATGGAGGGATCTGAAATAAGATTTCAGAAGGGAAGAAGAAAACAAGATATGCAGATCTAGAAGAAGAAGATATGCAGATCTTACATGGGATATATGCAGATTTGAAAGCAGTAAAGACAGATTTGAGAAGTGAGAGATGGGTGAAGATTAAATAAGAAGTGAAAGGCCAGCATTTTACGCCGAACAGATGCATCTTTTCATAACCAAAGGGTGTGACAATTTTTCTCCATGAAGGGTATAAAGTGAAGGAGACATCATTTGAAGAAGGATGGCACCAAGAAGAAGATCAATCGATCCATTCAAGGGAGCATCAAACTTCATAACTGATTTCAGAATAATAAATAAAGGGAGGCCAATAGACTTAATAGTAAGGGCAAGATTTAGGGCAATCCCAAAAGGGGTCATTACAGTTTGACTGCATGAACTTCTGTTTGCAAGTTTTTATTCACTCGGGCTCAATTTTCTGATGTGATTTTTCTTCTTTATCTAGTGAATATAGATCTCTAGGGTTTCTGCTGCACTCTAGGGTTTCTGCTGCACTCTAGGGTTTCACCAACACTCAAACTGGGCCTATGATAACATGGAATTTCCATAAACACGAAAGCTTAAAACTCCTCACCTTCATAAGGCTTTCTCATCAGAAAACAAATACACCAGTCTTTCCCATCAAATATTTGGGACATTTGTCATTATTTCAGAAATAACTATCAGAAAAAGACGTTATTATTGCCAACTTACAAGCAAGCATCACTAAACTTGAACAAGTTCAAGCCACGCCTATTCATCCCCCTACTTTCAGCAGCTCTAAAAAATGGTCTCCAAAATTAAGGTTCAACAATCGGTCATAATTACTCAGCATGAGCATCTTATAAAATAAACAATGGACAAAAATAATCTATCCAAAAACGGGTCAATCAGCAAAATCCATGGTTGCAAGTAGTTGAAGGGAAGAAGGTACCTTTTGTAAATGAGATGGTTGTCCAAGCTGTAATGTCACCTATCGGGGAATATATGAATTATGGGACAATTAATGACTGGTTCTTACAATAAGCTTAGATATTTAAAAATAAGAATGCAAATATATATAATAATTGGTGTTGGTCAAACCACTGGCTGCCTTTGATTTATACAGTTAAGTTTATGCAGAAGTGAATTGCTATCAATGTGTATTAGGTGCACAATTACTTGCTGATCAAATAAGACCATATAGGTGTGCAATGAACTAAAAGTCAATGCTGCCAATGGCAATATGAATGTCTATTCTCTGATTTGGAATATATATTAAGCACAATTGGTTACTGCTGTTCAGATTGGGAATGATATTATACAAGATATACAGTGTTGTGTCTGATGTGAATAAACTTGGGCTTCATACACACGATATTGGGCCTTCGGCCTGCCCTCCTTCAGTTCTTCTAAACTGAAATAAGGAATGATACATAACACAGTCGACGATGTTGGAAATAGTTATGTTTGCCTTCTTATATGATGTCTTTGGAATGATAACTTCCTCGGTAAGAGACACATCCCATGTCCTTTAATACTTATCTTTCTTTATACAATTATCAATCGCACCTCTTGGGACCTAATTAAGACTTGTATTCTTGACTTATGATGACACAATTATCAATTCCTTATTAAGTTAATAATTATGGTAACCATTGTCAATAATAATATCAATCGATGTCTATTCCTTCGACGCCAACTGATGATTACTCTTTATAATTTCTTCCTGTCATAACCGTAGTCTTAAGGATGCTTAATGGTAATCTGAATCATCTATATTCTCAAACATACCTCCTCATTTGGTAGTTGACTTCATACTACCCAAGACGTGGGTATCATTCAATTTCGCATGGCTCTATTTGGTTGTCAATATTAATCCTTAGCATTACTTGATATTCATTACTGTTTGTTGAGTGATAGATGACCTTCAGGTTGCGACCTTCCTTTATTCGCCATTCGACAATCTCCCTTGAACCGATATTACCCTTGTAGTTGCCGTTATTAATATGGGTCGATATTAATAATGTATTGGAGTTCGTATGGGAACATAAGATGGCGTGGCTGAAGATGGTGATTGTGTGTAGTCTTAATTCTATGACAAACGTCCTTTTGCAAAGACATTGTGATGCTAGGCATTAATGTGCACAAGGTTACTTAACTCCTGATTATTATTCTCCCCCCATCGGCATTATTCACCATTTATATCGCTGTTCACTATCCTTAATCGATGCTTTCTAGATTACATTGATATCCTTAGTTTGACTTATGTGTTCATGTTTGCCATCCATGTCATAGTCAAGTGTATTAGTCTTCAAAATATTTATCCTTTGCATTAGTGACATTAAGAGCCTTTCTTCCTTATGAGTTCATGATGCTCCTGTTTATCACTTGCTCTGTCTACTGTAACCATATGGATGTTAATTGGATAAGATATTCTAAACTTTCCCTTTCACCTATTATTGGTACTATGTAACATATTACTTGAAAACGCTACCAAGGCTACCAGTCTTGATCCCACAATTGTTCTTTGTTTGTTATATTTTTGGGTCAAAGATGGGGACATGACACAAGCAAAGATTGAAGAAAGGGCACAACAAACCATGGCACTCAACCTTCACATTTGTCACCTCCATAAGCCAAGCGATCCTTTATACACAGATCACACATTCTTGCATGAATCCTTAGACTTAAAGGATATCTCCCTAACAAGGCTTAGGCATCATCCAATTCTAATTTGTAGAAGAGCATTTTAAAGCTTTCAATGCAAAAAAGAATCTCTTTTTTCTCCCTCAACTAATCTATCTTGGTAAGGATCTTAAAGGCTCTAGTTAAACAAGCTTCAACAAGCCCATATTCAAGTTGTAGCTGCATGGAAAGTGAACAAGTGGGTTGCTGTCCAAGATTGTAGGGCATCATTTGTGACTCTACCCCTCCTTGTTAGTTGGACTCTAGACTGTCAACATGACAACGATCTCAGGTCTCAATGATTGGCAATGGCATCTCCATTGTTTGTTGGAATTACAATGCTACCACATAGTCTTCTCTAGGTACTTTCCAATATGTTATTGCTTTCAGAGATCTCGTCTTCCTCTCTGACCCACAAGAGCCCAAGCACACTCCCTATAGTCACAAGTTACCCTTGGTCTCAGCTTATGAGCATGAGACTTATAGATCATACTACTTTCCAATATGTTATTGCTTTCAGAGATCTCGTCTTCCTCTCTGACCCACAAGAGCCCAAGCACACTCCCTATAGTCACAAGTTACCCCTCGGTCTCAGCTTATGAACATGAGACTTATAAATCATACTAAGTCTATGATTCTAGTGGAGCAGGTCTGCCTCATCCATGATAGCCTTAAGTCCACAATTTTCTTGGTAACTTTTGATGGGTCCATCCTCTACTCAAAATGTCATAATTGTTGTGTGCTATTCCACCCTCACCTCATCTCTGTTTGTCATACATGTTGATGGGGCTTTGTACCTTGGCCTCTATCCAAAGATCTCTCAATACTCCACTATTGACAATATCATTCTTTTGGGTGACTTTAATGCCAATGTGGGTACTCCACAAACACCTTCGCATGATCTTGTGTAAGCTGAGTTATGCCTTCATGAGATGGATCCTACAAAATTTGGTTTATAGAGAGTATCTATGACAATACTACCAAAGCCATGGCCTATTGAAGGCACCCTCTACAATTGGGGGAATCTCAAAGCCTCCAAATTCTCAACGAGCTCCCTATTGCCCTAAATCTAGTAGGTTCACTTGCTTTCCCCATGAAGGTGGTATGAGGGTCATGGAATATGTTCTCATCAACATAGCCCTCATTCCCCACATCTATGTTTTATCTAACTTACTAACCATGTTGACTTGACATTCACCATCCTTGCTAGTTTTTGCCCCTTTCACCTACCTCCACCCAAAATCTCCCCCAATCACTAGGCACACCACACTTTTCTTTGATGTTGATTCCACCATTGACTATGTTATCCATTTTTCGATTCTTTTGTCCACACTCTCCCTCCCTTTCCCTACCATTGATTCCTTGTATTAGTTCTTACATCAATCCCTCTAGGATGCCACCTTGAACTCCCATCCATACACTATATGTTACTCCAACTCACTTCTCCCCCACAAATCTTACCCTATGAATCAACGATACAAACATAAATGTAAATACATTCATCAAAGGCTACAATTTTCCCTCCCTCCCTGTATACCCTCCATCCAAAGGGAGTTATTATTGCCTACTCTCTAACACACTCCTCCCATGACTTGCCCTCCTTACTAATCTCCAACACACCCCAAGACCTTTTGCACACTCTTCTTCCAAGAAAAACCGTCACCTCCAACATATATCTCAAGGCATGGGTTCCTATGCTAGTTCTCTCTACAATGTACCCGATCAACTCATTCTCATTGGCCCTCTTCATCATCATCCTCTACTATTTTCTCCAATTGTACTGTCATGAGAGTTCCATTGAAGTTATATACAAGCAAATCAAAAGATTGTGAAAGCCTTCAAGGTTAGTTCTACAAATATGGCATGGAATCCCTTGCCTTCCATTTGGCATGAATTTTTAGCAAAGCAAAAGATTGTGAACGCCTTCAAGTTTAGTTCATCAAATATGGGGCCGAATCCCTTGCCTTCCATTTGGTAAGACATTTTATGAGGTGGTTTGTACAAGTTACCCTCAATCCGAGCCCCAACAACTAATTCATCCTATTCATAAATCTAGAGATGTCTCCAACATTGGCAACTAAATGACCATTATGACTTGACAAATATTTGTCAACCTTTATGCCATGATGTCAGACATGTAACTTTCAAAGTACTTGAAGGGAGGTAATCTCAAAGCTAGGGGGTAGGCCAACCTCAAGAGAGACTACCAAACTATTGACCACATCTTCACAATCTGAGCTATTACTAAGGAGGTTTGTCACTAATCTTCCAAAACCTTTTGTTGTTTTATAGACCTTGAAAAAGCCTTTGACTTGATTCCTAGACACTTTTTCAAAAACTGCAAAATGTCATCATTCCAACTTGCCTCATCACTACTGCTTGAAGCCTTTATCAAATAATTATTAAGCAATTTCATACTTTCATGATCTTTCTAACTTTGTGAAGAGTATCATTAGGATCGAGCAAAGATATCCTCTCTCATTGATGCTCTTTAGCATTTACATTGAAGAGTTTGAGGTGTTGCTATAGTAGCATATTGACATTGATGATTGTTGTCTTTTGCATAGGGCAGTTAAAGCAATACTACTTTTTGCCAATGATGTGTTCTCCTCTCTCATTCTACTAAGAGCCTACTACAATTCTAGCTCATTTCCATAAGCTTTGCCAACTTTTGATCAGCCTTAGTATAGCTAAAAGTCATGCTTTTCAATATCTCCAAACACTCTCTTTCAAGATTCCAATTGTTCTCCAAAGTGAAAACTTTGGCGATCAACTCAACATACGCCTACGTGGGGTCCCTTTTTTTGCCCCTCCTTCAACATGAAGCTTGCCTATTATTTGTGGTTGTGCCTTTGAAAAGGATATGCCTCTCTTTTTGTCTTAAAACATCTTTGGTTCTAAATCCACTTCAAAGATACACCTTTTGATATAATCATCAAACCTACAATTTTATACGAGTTTGAAGTTTGGGAACCTAATTTGGGGTCTATCAATTGGGCTTGTGTTGATAGAGTCCTTAGTGTATCATCAGATCCAAGTTTGTCACCCGTCCTCTGCGACTTGAAACTATCTTCAATCTTACTTTCTATATCCATAAACTAAAATATATTGGAGTTTTCATTTTAGGTTGTGAAAGAAACCCATACTTAGCTCTATTCTTAAGAGAGGCTTGCATCTATAGACCCCACAAGACACTAACTTTGTTAGTATTTTAAGACTTGTAATATTCCTTTCTAGGAATTTTATAAGATCTCTAGTTTTATCAAAAACACAAAATGTAATTCAACAATTGTTTGATTAAAAAGATACTCATAACTGAGTTTCTTGACTTTGGATTAATGAAATGTGAACAGCAATATCACATTCATAACATAGAGACAATACATGGATTTGTGACACAATATTAATTCTATGCTATTTGTGGAAGCAATACATAGATGAATGAACATTAAATATAGTCTAACTTATTTTCTGTTGCAAAAAGCTTTAAGGGAGTCTGAAATATTATTTCAACTGTTGAAGACTCTTAGAAAACTACCAAACTGTTGAGTCTCCAATACAATGAATAGCAAATAAGTAGAAGAAGCTGTTGGTCTAAAACGACCACCAAAATCTCCACTAGACTTTTGCATCTTACCCTCCAAAACCCTCGATGTTTCCATGATAGTTGCATCACTCCTCCTATCAGCACACAAGTCCTAGAATGGGTACAACAAGGATGATATGGGGGTCTAAGGACCCTCAACAAGCTGCATCACTTTTTTCAGCTCCAACATACTTTTCAATGTCTCCTCTCATACAAAGCACTCACTCCATTTGGTACACTTCAGTCAAAAATGGGGCAGCAAGATCCAAGATACATAAACGTCATGGCGCCACACTCCAAAAATGCCATTATTTCCTCCTAGCTGGTGTGCATAAGGTTATTAATGACCTAGGAGGAAGCACCTTTGTCCCTTGATGCACAATCTTCAATAATAACTTAAAAAATCTTTAATTTGATTCCAAATCATAAAGATGTCTTTCTTACAAATTTATATTTGCTTACAAAACTTCTATAAATTTGTCGCTTGTAATTCTTGTGAATTCATAAATAATGGCTATTTGGCTCGAAATCTTTGCTTCTCTGTTTCAATGCAATTATGGATCTTGCTTAAATCCACGTCCAATTTGACTAGGAAGAAATCACTTCTCCAAAGCCAAATAACCTTAGGGTTTTCATCCTAGGGTTTGAGTTGAACAAAGATGTCCAAACTTCACAATAAGTATGAAATGACCAAAGATATGAAATTTCCCATTTGCAATCTCTTTATATCTTCTTTCAAATTTTCATGACTTTATTTTATTTTTCATAAAGTGGCCCCTTCTAATTTTAAATTCACTTTTGGTTCCCTGAAAAGTCATTTTAAAACAAATGGTCACTTTTTAAATAAAATAATTAATTAAACTAAGGTTGCCCATAATATTCCCTCTCCAAACCCCTAAATTAACCTATGCGAATGAAATAGGCTAAAGGGTCCTCTCCGAACCTAGGTTGAAAAGGGAGAATTACAAGACTAGTTTGCTACTCCTATCTATTGGCATCTTACCGATAGGCTACCTCCTTTCATGTACTCCTTGGACATTCTCATCAACTCCTTCCTTCAAAAGAGGTCATTATTAGAGCTCCCAAAGAGGTGTAGAGGGGGAAAAATGAACCTCTTCGACAGGCGGATAACAACCTCTCGAAGATTCACTAATTGACCTCTCCACTCTAGATGTAGTATGTCTCTGTACGTCCTCTAATAGCTCTATGCACAAGGACGCGCGTGTGGATTATGGACAACAGCGCGGCGCGCTAGCGTCTGGTATGGACAGAATGCAGAGTTCACACAAAAGGGCACAATATGACAGATATGTGTTCTAGATTAATTTAAATGTGATAAATGTAAATAAAAGAAGGTAAAACAAGTATATACATGAAATGAAAGCCACAAAGGAAAGGAAGAAGACAATCTCACAACCGGTCCACAATATGAAGCCTCCAGCCAAATGAATCTTCCCTAATGCAACCTGCGCACAAGCTAGAAAGGAAAAATGTTTGGGGCTGCTTGGGGACTTGCCTCAGTCAAATCCCTATTTTGGTGTTTCCACCTCCACAGACAGCCAGATAGATTGATAGAATAAAAGATAAATGCAAGACAAGATAAATGATAGAAGAGGGATTTGATAAATCCCAAGATGCTCAAAGATGAGATAAATAGATAGATATTACCAAATAGGCTTGACAAAAGCCAAGAGAGTTGCAAGAGATATTGTTAGAGCTTGAGAGTGTTGTAGCAAACTAGAGACTATTGTAGCAAGCGAGAGAGAGAGCCGGAGAAAGTTGTGAGAGCCCAAATAATAAGAGAGATTGTGTCTAGAATCTAGAGAGCTTGAATAAAGAGAGAGGATAGATTTAAAAGAGAGAAGAGGAGGGAAAAGAGGTCCACGAGCCGTTTAGAAGATTCTAAGTCGTTTCCACCGACATGTGCAGGTGACAAGTGGAAAGGTGCGCTCGAGACCGACATTTGAACGTTAAGATGTCCAGGGACAAATGCACGACATGCGGACGTTCGCGCAGTGCACTAGTGTCCAGGCAAATCACACTCAGAAACGACAAGTGGCAAGAGAAACAGGCAGCTAACATGAAACAGAAGCTGAAGGATAGTTGTTGAAAGGTGTCTTGAGCATCTTGAGAGAGGGAAAAGGCTAACGCAAGGGCTAAAGTGAGCCTACTCAGGTGCTAGGGGAATGGATACCAAAGTGGTTACAAAAGATGTAGATCGAATTACAAAGGGGTATGTAATTTTCGACACTATAAGAGGATATCCACAAACAATACATCAAAGAAGCTTGGGCCTCTCTCCTTAAGCCACTTAGTCTCAAAGCTTGCAATTTACATAGAGCATTTTCTCCAAGACAAGATTTCTTGTCTTTACTCATCGAAAATGGTGGAGACTAAGGAACACTTCCATTTTTAGATACCCCATTTACTATGACATCTAAGGGAGATACCACTAGCTCTACGTAGACTCAGACAGCTCTCTATCTACGTTAGATATACAGTCCACTGGTGCTTGACCCATTAGCTTGGGGAGGTTGTCACCATTTCGCACAAATATTTGCAAAGAGTCACTAAAGGCTTAAGAGCCCCCATTTTTTATCACCTCGTTTTTCCATCCCATTCAAGATATCAACAGCAATATATGCCCTATGAATACCACTATTTAATGAATGGAAGAAAACAAACCCATGAGACAAAGCTCTCCCAACATACCACTAGTACTCAAATTGTCCCTCAACAAAGTGGTTTTGCTCCTCAATGTCATTGTTGTGCTCCTTCTCAACAACATGGATCAACTCCTTCCCAATCACCCCTCGATTCATAGCGACTGATTCACATAGCAACCTTGGATGTTAAGAAAGATTCAAGAGCAAGTGTTGGGCTTCCTCCTTGCACCACCATGTCTAGCCTTCCAACCTTTAACACTACCTAATGAGCATTCCCAAATCATGCATCAATCCTTTTGCAATCAATGATGATGATACCAATTATTCCTTCCTTTTAGGCACCAACAAAGTCATTTAATGAAATTTGAATCCTATCCTTCATGTCCTCATCAACTCTTGCTCTTTGTAGATTTTTTCCTGCTCACATGGTTATTTGTCTTGGTTTCTTAACCCCTTGTGTTGGTGCTGCACTACTTCATTTTGTTTTTAGTGCTTCTATTCCTTTATTTTGTTTTCCAGGATGTTGTCTTCCTAGAGATTTTTACTATAAACTAGTGTATTTGTGAGTCCTATTGACCTACTTTTGGTCACTCCTAGACATTAATATACTTATCTACTTGTGTGTTACCTTCACATCACTTTTGTGTGTGTTCGGTGTTGTGTTAATCTACTCAAGTGTGACAACTGCACTTGAATGCGCAAGTTCACAATGCAACATTATTACTTGCAATCGTCATTGAAAATTTTGTTGGGCATCTTTTACTACATTTGGTATCAGAGCCATGGTTGTGACACAAGGGCTTTGGGGATGTTTGTTGGGTCCTAGCTCTCCAATGTGCTCTTGTGTGAAACTACTAGTTGTTTCCATGTATGATTTTCATGTGGTTACAAGTTTGATGATTATCTCATATTTATTTATTTTGACACATAGTGTTGATTAATATCGCATGCATATGATTAATTTTCTTAATGCTCGAGTGCTTAATAAAATTGTCAACTGCATTTGATTAATGTAATGGCCATTTTGATGGAGCATAATTACTTTTCTAGTACTAACATTAAAATATTATCACAAAAAGTTGTGATTCATTAATGAATAATAAATGTAGTATACTCTATTGTTGATTTATGTGTGTTGTATCATAAAAGAGGCTGCAAGTTGTTCATAACACATGCACCTATGAGAAAAGATTGTATGCTTTAAATGATTAGGAAGTGGTGTAACTTGGATTTTACTCATTTGATTTTGTCCTTATCATGACAAATTTGTGTATGCTAGCAAGCAAAAAGATACCTAGCATTAAAGGAATAAATCAATCATGGGTAATGACTTAAGTCCATAATCATGTTCTGTTTGATTATGCTATTAAATAGCTAATCTAGAAATCAAATGTGTAAGCTTCCAGCTTTGCGTGGCATATTTCCTTATATGAAGCTACATGTTAGAGAAATCCATGTTATACAGTTTCTTGTTGTTATAGTGTTAGCAACTGTTGGATTATTTGTAGCCATGATGTGTGATTAGGATGATGATCTATCTCCTTGTGTGTTGTGATTATGTTGTCATTGGCTTGATTATGGTTTAGCATGTAAACACTAGTATGATGGTGCATGAAAACCCATTGCTTGCTCTTGTCTCCTGTGACCTGTTGATTTTGGGTTGATATGGCTATGGATTAGAGAGTTATCTGTTTGTCACTATGTGTGCTTTTGTAACACCTTTCTAGTTACCTTTGGTTGGATTCCAAGTGCCACATGTGTCTCTTGCACTTATTAATTGTCTTTGGATCCATTGCGATGCTCTTGAGTGCCATACTATGATTTACTCTATTAATGTCTAGAAAGGTTAACTTTATTGATGTGGTTGAAAAACTTCTTAATTAAAGTTATGGCATTTAATTATTGATGTTAAATTATAAATTGATAAAGAGGTACAAAAATGGTTAAGTATTGATTGTTGATTGGAGGTTAACTTTATTTTTGCAATAATGCTATTAATACAACTTAACAAATTGTTTACTACGAATGTGAGGGGACTGAGCTGAATTTCAAGATGCCTTGATGGGCTACTAGTTTGAATTCAAATTGTTATTGATGCATTGCTAAATGAGTGTCATTGAATGACTCTTGTTGAGTGTTCTGCAAAAGATGTGTGACATGTATGAAAGGCCTTATAGTTTGCTTAATGTGATTGCAGAATTGACTAACATAAAAAAAACCTGTCATGCTTCATAATTCAAGTTGATCAATGCCTTGTAGATTACTGAAGTGCTTAGAAAATGAGCTTCTAACTGTGTAACAAATCGCATGTTGTAAATGTACACAACCTTATGCTGGTATCTATCCTGTTTGATCCAGTTTGACAGAAGGATGTAACCTGATTGTGCGATGCATTGTGAACATCCCATAAATTCTATGGCTGTCCTCAAATATGTGATACTAAGTATAAACCTTGCAAATTAGTGTATTGTTGCAAGTATTGGGGAATTATACCTGTGTGTTTCTGTGTTTGAACTCTGTTGAGAGCCACCTCATGGTTGGTGATCTCAACACACATAAGGTTTAGGTAGAAGCAGTGGAAATCAAGGAGGCTTACAGTTTTATGCTGCTATTTCAGCCTGGAGAACCCTGCATTACTGTACCATCCTTCCCCAATCACACGCCTACTTGCCCTTGTTGGTTAGAATCATGGACTTGTTTCATAGTGCTAGTCTATGTTGCTTCACAATTCAAATGTCGGTATCTATATTCCAGCATATGATCTTGATTCTAGTATTGTTATTGATATGGGTGTTAGCTCTTGGTTCCAATACTCAATATTAGTTATTAATATCAGCACTTGGCACTAATATTCGTACTGGATATACGTTTGCTCTTGTTGCCTGTTTGATATTGCATGGTATGGAATGACTTATGTTGGATATATGTTTGCTCTTGTGTCAGCCATTTATGACAGCATTAATCTTACAATATTATTATAGTTTGACAAGACAGCATAAAGCTCTGGTTATGATTCATGTGGTATTACCTTACACAGACATTAGTGATGTTATTTGCATAATTCTATGATGCTGAAAAATGTATCAAGTGGTATGTGGCATTAAAATCTCTATTTTGCAAGAGATAGAGAGAGAGAATCCCAACTGAGACTTTTGCTCTCAATGAGAAAATCACTAATTTCAGAAAGTGGTGAGAACAAAATCACCTCTCTATGGAAACTAGCAAAAGCAGTTCAACAATGTTTGGCATCTAGTCACATTTGAGTTTTCATTAACTCTTCATTTTCAACGCATTTCTCATTCTTTTCAGCTTCCTTTGCATGTAGACCTATTTATACACTTGCAAGCTCAAATTGAGCATGGATGGAAAAAAAGTAGGGAATTTTGTTTCTATGTTCCTCCTGACTGCTGCAAACAACATAGCTCTAATATCCCTTTAACATTTTCCTTATTTTTGCCTAAGTAGATATTCCACACTCACATAACACTTGCATAATCAATTCCAAATATTAATTTTCATAATTACAAACTTTGAATTTAAAGCTTAATACAAATTTGAACATATTAAACTTATATTCCGCTGTAATCTTTCTTCTAATCTCCAGGTATTGTAAGACCCCCTGCTAACTTTGATCCAAAAATCTACTCTTTCCATCTATTCTTCCGATTTGCTTATATTTCGTTTGCACGGTTTCAGATTGGTAGGGGCAATGATATTTATTTGGTGGATTTGTTATTGCAGATTTCTTTACATAGGGATATGAAAGTACATGCATAGACTGAAATAATCGAAATCATGAATAAACTGAAATGACAAGAGTTCCTTTCATTTTAAGAAATTCAGATACAAAACACGAGCAGAAATCTGATTTCTGATTGTAGAAATAAATATGACAGTGAGAGAAATTGTTGCAGCTTATAGGAAAGTAGTTCGCCCAGCTTGTATTCAGATATAGACTCAAGCAATGAACTCCCAGCTAAGCCGTCCTAATAACAGGAGTACTCCCACGCATTCAAGAAGAGATTTTCACCTAATGACAAGTGCTGGAGATGTCCACGACCCTCTTCCTTATTCGTTTATCAATCCTTCCTTGCATTCGAAGACAGCAAATAATAATAGAAATGATAGCAGACATAAAGGTCTGCGCTGGCAGATTATAAGACTGTTTTCCCACATCCAAGCCTCACAATGACTGCACAGTTCCAAGCGGTCAATGCACAAAGATATCTGCAGCGAGATGTCATTTGTCCCTCGAACCATGTTTTGAATACACTTGCGTCCATAATTTCCAGGTCCAAATGTGAAATCTTGTACGCACCATATGAGATTTTACTTCTCCGTAATTATGTTTAAATTAATAGAGTCCAGCAAATCTAAATTGCAGTATAAGGAGCGGCAAGCATGGATTTTGATTTGAGCATTAGGGTGCAAATTTACAAGCCACGAGTGGGTGATGAATAGATAGGAAGTTGACTTACAGTGCCTGAACCTTGGGTAGAGGGACCGCCAATGAAAAGCATAATTCTGGCAGCAGTGCCAGGCACACAAGCCCCAACCAGCCCCGCGGCCACGCTGAGAGCAGGGCCAGTGCAACGTGCAGCTCTTGCATCCGTCTGCGCCGCCCACGGATCCTTCTGCAACTCTTCCAAAACCTTCAAGCATCACCAAGCCCAGAGTCAGAAAGCAAATGTTTGCATAAATCCATCCTTGCGGAAACAGGACCTGCACTTACCAAATTCAAAGTGAATTCACACTGGCAAGCTGGCAACAAGAATCGGGCGATGCTCTGAGCAGAGAGGCCGTCCTTGACTCCTGCAATGATCCCTACTGGGGGTTTATTTTTATTAACAAAGAAATTAAGGTAGTTCAAAATGTCGTCCTTGCTGACATGTTTAGCCCCATTGAAGACATAAGACTTGGGAATATGGGAGAAGCCTAACTCATGGACATAAACATGAGCACCGAAGGATATGAAGCCCACTGTGGCGCTCTCCGGCAGGAGGGTAATGGCCTGGGTTAAGGCCGCCTTAAGGAATCCCAGTTCATCCTCCGGAATGCACGTGTCAACCACAAAGAGGAAGACGGGAGGGGAAGCAGAAGGGGAAGAAGAAACGTACTCCACAGTGGTGTGGTGTGGGAGTAGCTCGGGAGGAAGGTGGTCTGGGGCGAGAGCAGCATAAGGCTGGGGAAAATGGTTGCGGGCGGAGCAGAGGGGGCACGCCCACGTCTTGCCGAAGAAATCCACAGTGACGAAGGGGTTCAGCGCCGAGCGGCAAGCCGTGCACCTAAGCGGACCGTAGGGCAGCACTGCCCCCTGCGCCAGCTCCTTCAGAGGCGTGTACACAACCGCCGTGGGAACGACGCATTCTGAAGCTTCTGCGTTGGTCGCCGGCCATGTGTTCCAGCTCATTCTCACGCCATCCTCTGCCTCCCCAAACACCATGGCCACCTGCTAACTCTTCACAGTCGGCAACTGAAATGTCTTTCCCCCATATTCTCACGTCATTATACCTTAAAATTGGGCTTGACCGCTATTTCCATGACCCTGTAATTGTAATGGTGAAAATGACTCCTTATGTTTTGACCCACTTTCAATTTCTCCTTTGGCATAGGTAGATTAGCGTCCATCGGTGTACTTTTGAGTGGAAGTTGGACAAATAATACTAGTAGTACTCTACTAAAGTGAGGTGTAATTTCATTCGCATTTTTATAGGTGCAATGGTTATGTCCATAGTTAGAATATAGTATGGATAATTTATTTAGAGGGTTAAGAAGTCATATGAAATTAAAAATGTAATTATAAAGATAAATTGTATACAAGAGTGAATTTGAAATGTGGACATAACTAAATATGAGTGTTTTACAATGTATGGAAATAATTAATTTAAGAGATCAATTACAAATAATACATTTGTTGTTGATCGTTGAGAGATCTTCTATATACCTAGCACAATTGAGAAAAAACACACAAAATCTTGTATTATTAACTTCAAGGATATGTAGGCTTGTTAATCCTTTGTCTTGTCCTCCAAAATGTTTATGCTTTTTTGTTCCAAGATGTCAAATAAATGTTTCATTGTAATTGAGAATAAGTTTGTTACTAGGCAACCCTTTTGTGCCATATTCAAGCATATGATCATCTAGAATGATAGTGATTAGTGTCCCCAGAAATTTTGTAGCATGTGTACAATAGAAGACCACGTTTGTGTAATAGTGTAGCCAGAAAAGTAAGATTAATTTGATTAATTCTTGATTTTAGGATCCTAGGATTGTTAGCATTCTACATGTACCAATGATTAAGTTAGGGTACTATTAGTGAACACAATACTTTTAATTTGGTCACCTTTTACGTATTCATTGTCGATCAATTCGATGTGGTCTTTGTAGCATACAGTCTTCATATTGCCTCCTAATAGAAGAGTTTGGCATGTCTTGGAGTAGACTTCTATGAAAGGGTAATGTTTAAAACTAAAATCAGTACTTCATGAAAAATTGAAGAAATTATGAGGGAGATAACTTGCTAAGAGTTGCATACCTTTGATTGTTTTAGAGAGATAGTTGTTGTAATTGAGCTTCCTCTTTTTTCCTCATAATTGTGTATGAATTGTTTTGCATTTTAGAGTATCGTTCGAAGGAGAATGTTGATTGAATGCAAAGGTCTTGAATGTTGATTGAATGCAAAGGTCATTTAATGACTTGACTCTAGATATAGTTGTAAATGTTAGTCCTTGTCTTTCCCTTTTTCCAATATCGATCATGGATTTTTTGTAGTGTGAGACCTTGGGATTTGTGTATGGTGATAGCCCATGCCATTGTGAGTGGTATATGCCTTCGACTGACAAGCGATACAGGTATTATCGATATACTTTTTGGGTCTTCTCAATTCCATGGTGGCCTACATTAATTTTTTATCCTTTCTACAATGTACATTAGAACATCTAGTGGTTTACAGCCTGGGTTGTAAGTGATGTCAATAAATTCACCAAGAGCTCCATTTGCAAGTCCCACTTCTATCTATATGTTGGTTGTGAGCATGATGTGTTGCCATTTGCAAAGAAGTACATGTTTTTTGAGTTGTTCATCATTAGTTGCATTATCTATTTCGTGTTTGGTGCTTTTCGCAATACTTATTGCAATATAATTTCAACATTCCTCTGTTATGCAATCTAACTAAATCATTAGTAGTGAATAGGTGCATAGACTTGTCAAATTGTTCCTTGATGTAAGTTGTCTATTTGTGCGCACCATCAAAAGTTGTCAATCTTCTTCTTTTGGTTCTACATTTCGTATGTTTGCACCATTTGACGAAATTGTTCTTGTGTTGGAGTTTCACCTTGTTGTCAAAACATTGTTTGTAAAAGTAACAATTATTGTAAATTGGTCCCACAATGTTTTGGCATTTAAATGTGATGTGTAGATAGGTTTAGCCTTCACAGGTGAGAATTGTGTGAGGTCACCGACCACTATTATACACTCCATTGAAGTATAGATGTTAACATTGAGGAAAGGCCTCATGTAATCTACTATATATTTTTAGTACTAGCTTTGGCCCTATTATGCTCATCTCATCAATGAGGATGTATCTTATGTGCTTCAACTTTTCTTGGAATGTTGTTAATGGTTATCCTTGCAGTGGTTGCATTTCTTTGTGTAGCATCCTAAAATTGCACCCCTTTGCAATTTTGGCTGCATTTGGTCTCTACCTTAGCGCTTACACCCCTTGGCCTGATTGGGACCTGATTATGCTCATGCCCCTCATGTATTGCACCATTTTTTACTTTTTCCATGCATTTGGCACCTTGTCCTAGCCCCAAAATAGGGTAGGACCAAGGCGTGACACCTTGGTCCTCCTCATTTTGGGCCCCTCAAAAACAAAATTTAGCATTTCAACTTTGAGCGGGATTCCTATCATTGTGTCGGCACATGTCAAAAAATTAATTAGTTTTCCCGACAAGCAAGTATAAAAAGGAGGTTTTCCCCTCTCATTTGATCAACACACACCCATCAATTAGAGAGAGCACACATATGACATCAAGCATTCAAACATTCAAGAGCAATTGAGCAGCAATCAGTCTTCCTTCAAGCCTCAGAGCAATAATAAAGTCGAGATTCAAGCATTGAAGTAGACATTTTCATCCTATTTTGTTGAATACTTCATGAAACCCTAACTCCGTGTAGAGACAAACAAAACTTCACAAGGAGGTATGTCACTTAATTTTCAATTATTATTCAACATCTCCCTCAAAAGGAGAATCTTTCATTACAACAACTTCAATTATCTTTATCTCAGTTTCATGGTTAATTCCAAAATTGGGGTTTGACCTAGGAAAGCCCCTATTCCCAACCTATTTCCCCTTCTTTCTATGTGTAGGAAACAAATACGGAGCTACGATCTTCAGGATAAGCATTATTTACAGTGACGAATCAATCTCCCTTCAGTCTGCGAAAAGTTTGGAGGACCATAGCGACGGGCACCAAGGTCTTGACATTTTCGGTGCTCTTTCTAGGATTAGATCCAAGTCTGCGAACATTTCTCAGATCCAGGTGCACAACTCAATCTCGCAGCTATAGCTCACTATTTTCATGTTTTTACCTTCATTTCCAGCACTTTATCTCAGATCAACAGTTTAATTTATAAAATAGGACCCCAAATTAATCAATCCAATTAGTATTCAGTCTTAATCTTTGTTCATTTGTGACTGAAACTATTGGATTCCCCCTCTTTTAAATGTAATGGTCATCCTAAGCAAAAATTAATGGTTTTCTCCCTCTAATGGTGGAAACCCTAATTTTTCACTACATTTTTTGGTGAACCCAACTCCTTACACCCTTATTTCTGATTTATGTTCTCAGATCTGGGTGTTTATGCAATTTAAAATTCAAGTTTTCATTGCAAATTTTTAAAATTCCAGGGTTAATTTCACCAAAACCCTCATTTTAAATTCAAAATTAAGCTTGTGAATTGCTTAATTTGGATTAATTATTTCAAATCTAAATGTTTTTCAATTTCAAAATTAAAATTTTCACCTACAAGTCAAATTTCAAATTTAAATTCTAAAATTAAGTGGTTAATTTTAGGAGTCCTAATTTTTAAATTTAAAATTGAGCTTGAGGGTTGTTTAAATTTTGAATCTGTCATTCCAAATTTGATTGCTAATTCAAATTCAAAATTGTACTCTTAGATCATATTTCAAATTTAAATTTTAAAATTAAGTGGTTAATTTCAAGAACCTTAATTTTTAAATTTAAATTAGCCTTGTGGGTTGCCCAAATTTAGATTAATTGTTTCAATTTCAACCTTAGATCTAAATTTAAATTTAAATTTTGAAATTAATAGGTTTTTTTCACAAGGCCCTAATTTTTTTTAAAACTTTAAATTTTCTACTAGGTAATTTTAAAATTAAGAGGTTATTTTCACAAAGCCCTGATTTTTTAAGTTTAAATTTTCTAGTGGGTTGCATTATTTTTCACAATTATTCTTTATCTTTTCAAATTTCAAACTTAAATTTAAATAATTTTCAAATTTTCAATTTCCCTCCTTTAGTGCATGATTTTTACTACTATTAGTCCAACCTATAATATCCCCATAAGAAGTTGCAGAAATAAATCTTCCCAAGGTTTAATTACCAAGGAGATGGAGCCTAATTTGAATAACTTGTTCCATGAGGATGTTGGTGGTTCTTCCAATCCTACAAAAGATGTCATTTGTCCTCATTTTTTCTCATAATTCTCGTGATGTGGATGAATCACTAACTAGGGTTTATGTTGACCAATTGGAGAAGATTGACAATAAAATTTGAAAATCTTCAACAATGGATGAGTCAACAACGCCCAGAAAGTGAAGCTCTATTATTGATTGATGGATTAAAAAGAATGGTTCAAAGTGATAAACTTGGTGCTAATATCTTGCATGGTAGTTCTCATATTGTTGATTTAATATCATGTCTATGAAGAGTTGTGTTGAAGTCCTTGGTTATACACAACCTCCTAGTCAAGAAAACTAATATGTTCCTATGACCACACCTATGGCTAGTGTTCCCACTCTTACATCTAATATCATGGCTACCTCTACACAAAATGTCATGCCTACACATGTTAGTCAAGGGGGCAACTCTAATAATCAAAAAAAATTTACACCTCCTCCTACAAGCCTTCCATTTTTCACCCAATCTTCTCCAATACCTACCTAAAATTGTGTTCCACCTCCTTATTCTCAACCCCCACCTTCATGCAACAATATCCCCTCTTTA